>NC_036641.1:3146092-3231908 GCF_002806865.2 Cucurbita pepo subsp. pepo | reverse complement strand
TTTTCTCTCTTTTCTCCCTTTGCAGGCGTTCTGAAGATGCTGGGCTGAGGGTGGGCGTGCTGTGGCCGTCGTTTCGCGTGGGTTCCGCGAAACTCGGCTGTCGCCGGAAAACTCGCGGGTTTTCCGGCAACTGGGTTTTTTTTTTTTCGTTTTCTCGTTTTCATTTATTTATTATATATATATATATATATATATATAATATTTTCCTTTTCTTTCTTTCTTTCCCGGGTCGTTACACTAACATACGACATCGTACAATAGAGTTCATACATCATCATAACTCATACAATTTTTTAGTCTATTATATAGTAAGATCACTTACTTAGTTGGCCTTAGCCGAAGTACTCAATAATTTAATTAACGTAAGCTCCCGCTCCTCAAGAACTACTCTAAATGTTGCCAGGGTTCGCTTCCTATCGCACCGTCTGTCACCTTCGGTTAGTATTTAACATTTTAATTAATAATCCAACTAACAATGTGAAATACGACTCTAAAACGGCATCAATAAAAATCAAATTCTATATTTTTATTGTTTCTAAATTGTATTGGATAATAAAACTTAAATTAAAAATATATCAATATTATTAATATTTTCTGGTGCTCGAATCATTCAATATTTAGTACTATATTCTATAGGTAAAAATTATAATAATTTATCCTATATTACATTTTCCTTCCTCACCTTATTTCTCTCTTTGGTTATATTTTGGTTCAGTTTACCACATTTTTACAAGTGACTTTCTTTTTTTATCCTAAAAATATCATTAATGAATAAGTTCTTGTCAATCAAATCTGATTTTCTTTTCTTTCTTTAAAAATGTCTATACAATTAACTTTCAATCTATTTTAATTTCCTTTTCTTTCTTAAATTCTAATTTTCTTTTCTTTCCTAAAATTTTTTTTCTTTTAATTCTAATTCTTTTAAGCCGTTTAATTCTATTCTTATATTTAATTATTTTATTAAGCCGTTTAATTACACTCCCATATTTAATTCAATTTAATTTTATTCTCACATTTTGTATTGGCTTTACTATTTTTAAATCTTCCTCTTCCTATGTACTTTGATTTGAAAATCTCTTTATTTATTTATTTATTATTATTATTTTTTTTTTTCCTCATTGATTAGGTTTTCCAAATCTCAGTATTTCTTTCTTTTTTTTCTCATTCGAATTTGTTTTCCAAATCTTCTCTTTCTTATCTCTATTTCTTTTTTCTATTTTTTATTTTGATTTTGATAAGAGTATTCTAGCCAATTTTATTTGATTATTTTACTAGAAATAATTTTTAAGTCAGAAAAGGTATTACTAAACTTGTCAAATGACATCTCTGTGCCTAACCATCTCTCTATTATCTCTCTTCATCTCTTCATTATTGTCTAAGGATATCTGCTTCCCTTCTTCCTAGAAAATCTTTTATTTCCCTTTCTTTTTTTGTTTGGGGGATTAAGAGAGGTATTTTAGGGAAGGGGAGAAATTAATGGAGAGTTTTTATTATTATTATTATTTTTATTTTTATTTTAATATATATATATATATATATATATATTTAATCTAACGGGCTTTACATGCATAATATTGTGAAGTATACAATACCATATCACTTTAATTTTTTTTTACTTAATCTAAAGTTGTTACTGTATACATATCATGAACATTGAGTGCGGAAATACTTCGTTTAAACTTATTCATAAAATATAAACTTCATCTTAAAACATTGATATGGACTTGCGTGTTCGAATACATCTTTAAAACGACACAATGAATGACTAAATAAAATAAATAAACATTAAAATTAAAAAAAAACATCCTATTATAGCCTAGATTTAGGAAAATAAATACAATCTACCCTATTCATGTGTCATGGTTTCGAGTTGCGATGACGTCATCAACCGTACTGGGATGCCTTGCTTTTACATGAAGTAGAAGTAGCACCTAGCTAGACTATTTTAACAAATACCCAATAAGTGACCCACTATTGGGCTTAAATGCAAACGCATACAATCATGGGTGGTAACTATCATAACAGTCTATTTTCCTATGGCACCTAACGGGCAATTTAGATGTGTACTTAATTTTCCTACACATGGTTCACAAGTGCCCGTATGGACCCACCAGTCGGTTCACACACCTCCTAGGCCCCTTTCTGGTTGGGTGAGTATTTTCGGGTAGTTGTTGATGTTGGAACCCATTCGGAATAGCGACCGTCACGGCAACATAATGATAACATAATGATCGTTCTCCTGCCTTGTTGTGTACGTGTCCGTATTATTGTGAAGGATAAGGGGTATCCCCCAATACATGAGCACACAATAATGTATGAGGTCCCAACATTTTTCCATTTTCATTATCATTTAATACAACTATGGTTGTATTTTCCTTCCTATCATATCATTTCTCATATAATTTGTCGTAACATTTATCACATCTTTCATGCATATGTCGGAGTTGTATTTTATGCTAGTTCATCGTTTTGCATGTTAATCACATCAAATCAATCATATTATAGACATTTGCTATATCATAACCTTTCCATATTTTCAAGCATAGCAATTCGAATCGTATATATATCATACCATAAAATATCGTATCACAATATATCATATCATAGACCTATCAATTTATCACATATGTCATATCATTTTCTTATCATATCACACATACAAATCTTTATGCATCTCATAGTCGTATTATTTCATGAAAATACCTTAGTCATATCATTTCCCGAATGTATCCTAACCCTATCGTTTTATCAATCTATCATAGTCATATCCTTTTCTATACCTAACCTAAACATATCGTTTTGTCAATCTATCATAATCATATCGGGTGTCTGGTTCGTCATGCGTGTTAAATCCGAGTGTCCAACCTCACCGGCATTTTAGTCCAATGAAGGAAGGGTCGTGTGTATTCTCATCTTTCCTCTCTGAAAATCCCTAGCTTGAAAAGGAAAAAAATAATAACAAAAGCTATCATACCTAAGGCTTTCATCCCAACAATGAGGCACGGGTAACACTTAAAGAAAACTATCGCAGTGCCTAAGGGCAAAACTTCTACCACTTCACTTTTCATGTGTTGGGTAAGATTTTTGGTATAAAACTTTGTTGAGATATATTATTTATGGAATATATCTTAGATATTATATCTCAATATTCTTTTTTTTATGATTTGATTTAGAGTATATTTATTTTATTCTTAGTATTTAATTATTTTATATTTTCCTCGTTTGTACTGGCTTGTATCCTATTTGAAGGATATCAATATCAATGATAATACACACCTTCCCGATTCTATTCCTATTTCTATTTCTCATTCTTAACATGGTATCAGAGCACAAATCTTGGTATTTTTAACATCAGAGCACCGATCTTGGTATTCCTAATACCCCCTTGGACTCAGAGTCCAAGGGGAGTATTAAACCTAAAGCCAAACCCTAACTCAATCAGTGAAGCCTTTACGCCGATCATCCAATATCAAGAATACGTTATAAGCATCTTCAAATTTCTCACCAAGCTCAAAGGTGACATATTCAAGATGTTCGTATTTTCTTTCACAACCTCTCAAGTGATCCAGAGCACCGATCTTGGTGTTCTTATCCAGTAAATCATTTATGCATGGACCAAGAAGTGATAGGGGAGGATATTCACTTGTTCCAATCAAATTAAATGGGACAAGTTACCAATCCTCGAGTCAATCATTGCGGTCTATTTCTAAATCATTTATGCATGGACCAAGAAGTGATGAGGGAGGATATTCACTTGTTCCAAATCAAATTAAGGGGGAGTGTTGAGATTTATTATTTATGGAATATATCTTAGATATTATATCTTAATATTCTATCCTTTATGATTTGATTTAGAGTATATTTTATTTTATTCTCAGTATTTAATTATTTTATATTTTCCTCATTTGTACTTCTCCTATATTTAAAGGATATTAATATCAATGAGAATACAGACCCTCCCAATTCTATTTATATTTCTCATTCTTATGTTAAGAAATAGAAATAGAAATAGAAATAGGAATATAATCGGGAAGGTGTGTATTATCATTGATATTGATATCCTTCAAATAGGATACAAGCCGGTAGAAATGAGGAAAATATAAAATAATTAATTAATGAGAATAAAATAAATATCCTCTAAATCAAATCATAAAGGAAAAAATAATAAGATATAATATATAAGATATATTCCATAAATAATATATCTCAACAAACCTCTGAATATTGAGAGTTAAAATAAACAATTCAATTGTGTAACCAATGCCCAAATAAACTAAACAAACAACTCAAATGCGCTCTACCTTACCATGCCTAACAATAATTTATCAAATTGTTAAGTTGATTTTTTTTTTCTTTCTTTTGGAAACGACAGGTAAAAACAAATTTATATATTAAAAGAATAAAAGATAATGCCAAAATAAATTAAAGTTGAAAGTAGAAACCAAATGAAATTTAAATCTAATTAAAAAAAAAAAAAAGTAGTTAGTTATATTAAAACTAAATATAAAAAGAATAATATGAATGGAGTTAGTTTGGAGTTGAAGTTTGCAAGAAGTTTATATTAAATGAGATAACATTCCCACGAAGCTTCACAGATTGCTATAAACTTCACCGCCGCCTTTTTTTTGTTTCACAATTTCTTATTATCCAAAGCACCAAACTTGACCTTTTCAATAAATCTAAAACAGCTTTGCATGCTTAGCTATGGCCACTCATTCCTTTTCTCTTCTCAACTGTATAAATAACACCCTTCCCATCTTCATCTCTCAAAATCACCTTTCTTCCATCCTTTTCTTTTTAATATCTCAAACTCAAACTCTTTCTTCTCTCCCGATTACAAATGGCGATGCCCCGAGTAGTTGCTTTCGTGTTGTTGCTGCTCTTGCTTTTGGGGATAGCTTGTGACGCCCAACTTTCCTCTACTTTCTACGATCAAACTTGTCCTACTGCCCTCACTACTATTAGAACTGTTATTAGGCAAGCAGTTTCTCAAGAGCGTCGAATGGCCGCCTCTCTCATTCGCCTCCATTTTCATGACTGCTTCGTTCAAGGTTGTGATGCGTCTATATTGCTTGATGATACTCCCTCTATGATAGGGGAACAAAACGCAGCGCCTAATAGAAACTCTGCCAGAGGTTATGGAGTAATACACAAAGCTAAGACTGAAGTTGAGAAGTCATGTCCTGGTGTTGTATCTTGTGCAGATATCCTTGCTGTGGCCGCAAGAGATGCTTCTTTTTCTGTAAGTATTTTTTTTCTAATTACCCATGCAAGTTGATTCTATATATGGTGACATTTTTCTAATACTATTTATATCAAAATGCAGGTCGGTGGTCCATCTTGGACGGTAAAGCTTGGGAGAAGAGATTCTACTACTGCAAGCAAAACTCTAGCCGAAAGCGAGCTTCCACACTTTCAAGAAAGCCTTGATAGACTTATCTCAATTTTCTCAAACAAAGGGCTTAGTGCAAGAGATATGGTAGCACTTTCAGGTAACTAAATCTCGTATATTTGTATTTGTAATTTTTGTTAGTAAATATTATATTTATTAAACGTATATATTTTAATTTTATTGCAGGTTCTCACACCATAGGACAAGCTCAATGCTTTCTTTTCCGCAACAGGATCCATAACCAAACTAATATTGACACGGGATTTGCTAGCACTCGTCGTAGAAATTGTCCCACATCTGGTGGAGACGAAAAACTAGCACCACTTGATTTAGTCACACCAAATTCTTTTGACAATAACTACTTCAAGAATCTTATACAAAGGAAGGGATTGCTTGAAACAGATCAAGTACTCTTTAACGGAGGATCGACTGACAGTATTGTCACAGAGTACAGTAGGAATCCAACGGCATTCAAATCTGACTTTGCAACTGCAATGATTAAAATGGGAGACATTGAACCTCTCACTGGTTTAGAAGGGCAAATAAGAAATATTTGTGGTGCAGTCAACTAATTAATAACTTCGGTATACTATGTGAAAAAAGAATTTATTCATTTATTATGTAATTTGAATTTTCATTATAATTATTTCCCATTGTATTCTATTTCACATTTTGTTTGGTGTCGTGTCATTCTTCCAAGTGTAATAAGGTTCTTAATCATTATGATTTCAATGGTAAGAAACATATTCTTGTCTCTCATTTGAAATTGAAGTTTGTGAATTTTATAAACCTCGGGCATGCACTAGTAGAACTCCATTGGATTCGATTTGATTCGGTTTTAACTTAATTCACGGAAAAAAAGCATAACAAACTCTTAAGAGTCCTCATATAAATACCTATTTTCAGTTCAAATGAGGGTAAGTCATTCATCATACTTTTAAATCCTTGCTATACCCAAATTCTATGTGCTAACTTAAACATCAAAGATGATGTGGCAAATACAGCATTGGTGTAAGTTTATTATTATTTTTTTAAGGTCATGTTCTTTCCTCAATCAAATTTGAGCAAAAACATCATACATTTGTAAAGTAAAAGTATAATCAGGTATAAGGTATATAGTTAAGAAGGTGTAATAATTAACATGATTTATAGTGTATAGTAAGGGTGCATATTGAATGCCGCCCCACTTGAAGGCCTTTCTCATGGCTTTATATGCGCCCTAACTTTTTAGCTTTGACGCGTGACTTCTATTCAAAATTGAACGTACACCTTTTCCATGAACTTCAAAGGCTTTATTATTAATTGGTTAACAATGGCCGCTACAACCGTCAATTATGTGCTATATGAAGAATAAACCACTATCTTACACCCAGCTTCTTATCACTTTTACTATACTATAACATAATTTAAACCTCAATTTTTACCCTAAATACATCTCCTCTTCCCACTTTTGATCGGTCAATTTTTACCTAAGTACGGATCCTTTCTTCTTCGCCCGATTTCCTGCGTGATTTTTCGGCGGATTTTCTCTTTCCTCCCCGCGACATTTTCCAACGTCTTTTCTCCTCCCGCCCTTTTCTCTCCTTGTCTCTCGGTCGACAGATTCTTTCTTCTTCGCCCAACTTCCTCTGTCAATTTGCTTTGGAGCGGAAGTACTGAGGTTAGTGCTCACTTTCACGGAGTTGGTTGGTCGGTTTAGTTGTTAGGGCGGACGTTTTCGAAGTCGCCGGAGTTTGGGTTTCCCCCACTGGAAAACTTCGGTATTCTCCCTCTCTCTCGATTTTTCTTTCCTTTCTGTCTTCGTTTTCTTCCTTGCAAGTTTCTCGGTCGTGTGGACCATGGCTGAAGGCTTCGTGACCCACGGAAGTCGTGATCGTGCGGAATCCAAAAATTATGAGGGTTACCGAAATTTTCACGACTTCGTTGGCAACCTCGATTTTTTTTTTTTTCCAATCATTACAAGAGTGCTGCAACTTCCATGAAGAAATCATTTTGATTAGATTACGTATGCAAAATACAAAAATTCAAAGAAAATAGGAAGAAATTATAAACTAATCAAGCTCTCGAATCAGATGTCGGCGGAGGAGACCGACGCTCGTTAGGTCCAGCGCAACATATGCGTCTAGCTGGACAACTGCCACGTGTCGACCAAGGAGGGGTGCATCCTGTTTGGCGCATATGGGAACACATCGTACGCATCTAGCTGAATAGCTGCCACGTGTTGACCAATGAGAGTTGCATCAGAAGGCCAACCCAAATCATTGATCCGAGCCAGCATCGTGACCCACTTCGATCCAGCGTCCCGTCCCGATCTGTTGTGACCTATCCATGAACGTCATGTGCCAACGTTAGAAAATTCAAACAAAACTACATCCGTGGAGAATTGAACACATGTAGCATAGGTCATTGCAGCTAACTCGTTTGTGTCGCGTGTCACACTAAGAGCACGACTGCCCCCTGCTCAAGACGCGTGGCTATTCGTGGGTGGTCGCATGCGTGGGAGATCTGCCAGGCGCATGGAGGTGTGTGGTTGTGCATGGCGAGCTCATTTGTGCTTTGTTCCGCCTTCATTCAACTATTTTTCGTCTTGATCCAATACTGACCGTTATTTTATGTTACGATGATATTTCATGTTATGATGTATGATGTATGAAATGTATGATGATGATATGACATGATACGATGATATGCATGTATGAGATGCCATGTTGCATTATGATGAGTTTTCTAATAGACTACCTGTAAATGATGTTATAAATGAGAATTTATGAAGGCTCATGCATGCATATTGATGTCTCACATTGGTTGGGAGGAGAACAAAACACCCTCTATAAGGGTGTGGAAATCTTCCCTTAGTAGATGCGTTTTAAAGCCTTTCGGGAAAGTCCAAAGAGGACAATATCTAATAGCGGTGTGCTTGGGCCGGTACACATGTTACCTAGATATGTGAAGAATGTGTGGGGTTGTGTCACATGAGTGATTTTAAGATGAAAAATATAGCTCTTCCCTGAAGAGGGTAGACATGAGGCGATGTGCCTGTAAGAACGTTGGCTCTAAAGGGGGTGGATTTGGTGGGGGTCCCACATCGATTGGAGAAAGGAATGAGTGCCAGCAAGGACGCTGAGCCCCGAAGGGGGTGGATTGTGATGTCCCACATTGGTTGGGGAGGAGAACAAAACACCCTTTACAAGGGTGTGGAACATTCCCCTAGGAGACGCATTTTAAAGTCTTGAGGGAAAGCCCGAAAGGAAAAGCTCAAAGAGAACAATATCTGATAGATGTGTGTTTGGGCCGTTACACATGTTACCTAAATATGTAAAGCATGTGTGGGGTTGTTGTGATGTCCCCACATTGGTTGGGGAGAAGAACAAAACACCAGAACAAAACACCCTTTATAAGGGTGTAAAACCTTCCCCTACGAGACGCATTTTAAAGTCTTGAGGGAAACCTCGAAAGGGAAAGTCCAAAGAGGATAATATCTGATAGCTGTGTGTTTGGGCCGTTACACATGTTACCTAAATATGTAAAGCATGTGTGGGATTGTGTCACATAAATGATTTTAAGATGAAAAGCATAGAGATCTCATGCATATTACAGAGATTTCATGCATATTGTATTTTCATTTACATCGGGATATTTCTCTTTTCATGATGATGAGTACGAACGCGTACACTATGATATGATGATCATCATCATCATCATGCCTTGCATGATATTCGAGGGTTTTTTGTTCCTTTAGACGTTCAGCTATAGCCAAGTTGTCCGACTATGAAGGCCTAGGGGTGTGCGAGCCGCATGGTGGGCTCATGCTCGCATGTGTGGGTCGTGTGTAGAGAAGTATTACACATTCAATTGTTTGGATTAAAGGCGACCTCTATAATGGTTTTAAACCAAAGATTCCTAATCATGATTACATTTTTTTTTTTTTTGTGTTACGCCCGAGAAGTTTGAATAAAAGTCACTGTTTTCTGCGACAACCCGTCAAGGTTGTAGCTGCCATGGATTACCAAGTAGGCTCAATTTGAGACTTGTTCAAAGCCTCTGAAAAGAAAATGTCAAATCAAACGACAAAAAGGGCTATGCATTTGATGCATGGCGAAGCTTCAACTGCCATTGTTAACCAATTAATAAAGCTTTTGAACTTTACTGAAAAAGTCTATGTTCAACTTTGGATAAAAGGGAAGTCAAATGAAAAGGCCAATCAGTTAGGGCGCATTTAAAGCATCAGAAACGACATCAAGTGGTGAAATTTTTGTTAGGTTTTGTTATCCCACATTTAGCTAATATTCATGACCGTTCATGACCGATTCTATTTATTTGATTTAGTCATGCCACGAGTAATATAGTTGATAGACGTGAGTTGCTTTTCTTTATTTTCAGTGATCTATAACGCTATATAATAGTCAATTTCATTCTTCAATAGCTCATGAGATTTCTCCCAATTATTCTAATATTTTCCGTTCCTCTTCTTAACCGTTTTCCCCCAAGACCGTTCTTAAAATAAACTTCCCAATTACGTAATTCTTATATTATTTATTAACTTCCTCTTTACAAAGCTTTAGTGTGAATGTTGACCATTCATTTTTGTAAGATAAATCATGTTAATTTATTTGGTCAACCATAAATAAATTGAAGTAGGCTGAAATAGCTTCTAACTCTACACGTTACACTTAATTATAAGTTTAGTTTGTAAATGTATGCAACAACGGTTAATTTATTTGATTGAGAGAAGAACACGACCGGTAAAAGAGAAAAACAAATTATATTTGATGCTTTAAGTTACGACAAGATTTAGGTGTTACGAGGATTTAAAGTATGATGAATGACTTATCCTTCCGACCGAAGATGGGTATTTACATGTGAATTCAATAGTTTTCTTAAGCTTTCTCTGCAATGAAATTTGTAACCCTAGATTTCAGTCACCTAAAATAGCTACCATCATCTTAGTCTAAGCTCATATATGAATTGTATGTCTTAAAACATCGGCTATTAAATAATAAAGGTTAGAATAAACATACTTTATCATTAGTGTTCCAAGCATAATTCAGAAATGAAAATGAAAACGAAAATAAAATAATTTAAGATATGAAATGAATAACAACCTATCCTAACCTAAGTCTAGAAAATTAAATATGCTTCCTTTGCACGTGTCATGGTCTCTACTTCGGGATGCCATCGTCAACCATACATGGGCGACTTACCTTTACCTGAAAAATGATGTGGCATACAACCTGAGTATAGTATTTCAGTAAGTGACCCCACTATTGGGGGGTCATGCATAATGCAAACACATGCAATAAATGCTAGGACCTATCACTATCTCATCTTAGGGTTGACCTTCAGTCCAGACTAACTTGAATGGGTAGCACATCCCTAAACACGACTCACACGTGCAAGTGTGAATCTCCAGACAGTAGATGAGATCGACACTATGGTAGATGAGATCGTGTTGGAGATGGTGGATGGGGAGGAGGAAGAAGATATGATAGACATTGTCAATGAATAAACCTTGGCTCCGATACTATGTTAGGTTGAATGACACTATGACCTATATGGGTTACAACCTCAGGTATTTATAGATGTGTAGAATGAGGATTACAGGACCTTGATCCATGGTAACAAACCAGGGAATTAGTAGATTCTCTTGGCCATGAAATCATTAGATTATCTTACTATGTATAGATATGACCTATTTTACATTTAACCCTCCTCGTCTCAAGTGTGGAGGAGAAGTGAACAGAGGCTCGAGGACAACTAGTCCGAACTAACTGAAGAAGTGACGGAGAAAAAGAATAAAAGACTCTCGGGAAGAGAGAAATGAGATCTGAAAAAACAGCCTGAAGACAAGCGAAGAAGACGACCCATCCATAGACGCATAGTAATCGACCTAGTAGGCTCGGCCCAAACACTGCAGATGCAACCCACAGCGATCGGCCCACATTTTGAACCGCGACCCACACACCCATGAAAGTAACCTGAGACTTGCACGTCAACCTGTCTTGCGACCCATACGCGTGTTAGCTCCCTCCACCTACATGTTTCCTGTCTAAAGCCAGACTTCCTGTGGCTCAAGTTGACATTTTTGATGCCGCTCCTTTTGTTTGGGACCCTCCCGAAGTTGAATTTGACCTTATTTAAGGTAGTTAAGGTCAGTATGATATTTGAATTCAAATTAAATTGAGCTAAGAAACTAGAATTACTAAAAAAATTAGGTGATTGTTCTAATAGGGTGAACACCTCAACGATACTTGGAATAACTTTGAGGGATGAAATCCACTAGATTTGAAATTAGGGAGAATGGCAGCTAAGGTCATCCAAGTAAGTGGCCTTACTATTGTTTCGGTGGAAAAACTTGCCTTATGTATGATAACACGTGACAAATGATCCTTGCACGCATCCTTTATGTTTATGTAGTATGATGATGTATGATAATTGTGCATGATGTTATGATGATGTGAGTTAGTATGATAGTGATGTTATATTATGATGATGTTATAATATTACGATGTTATGATGATCATCATATCATCATATCATCATATCATCATAATGTTATAACATTATCATAATAACATGATGACGATGATGCATGATGACATAAGATATATGATGACGATATGATTCAATATGATGATATTTATATTAAGATGATGTGCATGTACGAGATGTCATGTTGCATTATGATGAAATGTTTTCTGAGACAAAATAGATGTTAATGTTGATGAGTATATGAAGGCTAATGTATGCATGTTACCTAGGGTAATATGTAAATGATGTACAAGGTTGTCACAAGAATAATTTAAGATGAAAACTATAGGGATCTCATGCATATTGTGTGGCCCCTTGTTATAACGTGAACTATATTATGTAATGTTATGGCTTATGCTATGTTATGTCATTAACTACGTGATAGTTATGATTTATATTATGCTATGATATGGCATGCACAACATGATAGAATGATTTTTTTTCTCAAGATTGTGAAATGTTGATATGGCAAGAATATGTTTCATGAAAACGTTTATGAAAGAATGAATGCACGATCTACATATTATATAATTTAAAACTATGGGAACCTTATGCATTTTTATGTTTCATTTGCATCGAGACACTTCTCGTTGTGATTAGTACGGAAGCGTGCCTTACAACATTTTCGTTCTCCATGATGTTATGATAAGGTATTGTACACTTCACAATACTATGTGGGCTCCTTTCCCTCCGTGGTTCCAGTAGCGTTAGTGTGCCCTAGCTGAAAGGCATGCTCAAGGATACGTATACTCCGATAGTAGGTCCATGTGCGCGTACATGGGTCGTGAGTAGAGAAGTACTACACATCCAATTTTAATTCGAGCTGGAAAGCAGAGTTCAAGGTTAAGAAAGGAAATGACTTTTATGAAAGGATTGTTGGGATATGGAGCCTGGTGCGTATAGATATATGTGGTAGATATTTGGTAAAGATTTGATGAAGATATATTTGTTAGATTATATCTCAAAGATTTAAATTTTTGGAAGCTATATTTAATAAATTGAAACCATATATATACGGCAATGCTTCCAAATGTACTTTTCTTCATTCTCTATATTTTATCTTGTTTTACATACCTGAAGTCATCAATAAAAAACCCTTTAGCCAATATTCCTCGAGTGTATGCGTTGTTGCAATCCTAACTATGGGTATCAGAGCTAACAACGGGTATCGATAAGTCTTTTAGTAATTAAGTATGTACGCATTCCTAACCTCAATAGTGGGTCACTTATTGAGTATTTCTTAAAATACTCAAGCCACGTGCTACTCATGAGACTAAAGTTAGGATAGATGTATTTCTTGTAGCAGTTAGGATAGATCAAGGCATTGTTCTCCTCTTTGTTTTATTTAATTTCACCATATATGTTTTTTTTTTTTTTTTTTTTTTTTTTTTTTTTTTTTTTTTTTTTTTTTTTTTTTTTTTTTTTTTTTTTTTTTTNGAAATGTTTCAAGAGAATTTTCCTTGGGTTATAATTAAGTCATACATGTAATAACGACTTTATTTTAGTAGGAAAAATAGGGTCATCGCACCTCTCTCCTCGACTCCTTCAGCAACTTTGTTCCTCTTTCTCCCCTAAAACTAAAGATTAAAGACTCGTATCACAACTATTAGTGTACCAAAAAAAGTCAACTTTTTGGGTTAGGGAGTTAAAAAGACCGTTTCAAGACTTGATTCCTCGTTCAAAATTGTGTAACTTCTCATCAAAAAGTTTTAGGAACAGATAAGAGGCGACAAGTTTGAGTGTAGGAAGAGAATTTCTTTATTTCAGATTGTGCAATAACGCGTGTAGGACGTTGTAGCTGCCATTGTTAACCAAGTAGCCTCAGTTTGAGCTTTGTTAAAAAGCCTTCTTATTATTTTGAACCAAAAGAAAATGTCAAACCAGGTAGCCTCACTTTAATGCATGCCCAGTTGACATTTTTCTGGTTGACATTGGTCCCTATTGACTTCACAACAATAATTTTAATATTTAGTTTTAATATTTAGTTTTTTATGCTTTCTTTCGAATTAGATTGAAAGTCAACCAAACCAAATCAAACACGGTTTTTTAGGTTAAGGGCATGCATGGAATCTAACCATAGAATTGGCCTTAACCCCTTGACGAGGTCGAGGTAGAGATTCCCCTTTTGTGATGTGTTCAGACTCTTCTTACTAGTTTTATTTTTTTATTTTTTTCTTCCAACTTGGCTTACCTTTTGGTCCAATTTTACCGTAACATTACCCCCTCATTCTCTCCAAATATTTTGTTGATCTCTTACCATTCCTATTTCATGTAGAGTTGGAAACTTGGTAATAAATGGTAGATTAATGTTATTTCTTTAGATCATATCAACCTTTTCACGCTCTAGATTTTCTTTTTTGCTTGAGTATGTTCCATGGTGGTTTTTGTTCTCTTCGGTTTCGGTTTCGACCATATTTGATCATGTTTACTCTTTTTTCATTGATATATTTTATCACTTATGATTTTTAAGTTGCTTGTTATGTCTTGAAACTTGGGTGATTTAGTCCCGTTTTGATTGTTATTATTATTATTATTTTTTTTTTTTATTTTTTTTTTTTTTGCAAATTATTCAAATCCACAGTGCTTATAAAATTTATTGCGAGAGACAAGAATATGTTTCTTACCATTAAAATCGTTATTAAGAACATTATTACACTTGGAAGAATGACCCGAGACCAAATAAAATATGAAATAGAATACAATGGAACACAATTATTAATTACATAACAAATGAATAAATTCTTTTTTCATATAGTATACCGAAGTTATTAATTAGTTGACTGCACCACAAATATTTCTTATTTGCCCTTCTAAACCAGTGAGAGGTTCAATGTCTCCCATTTTAATCATTGCAGTTGCAAAGTCAGATTTGAATGCCGTTGGATTCCTACTGTACTCTGTGACAATACTGTCAGTCGATCCTCCGTTAAAGAGTACTTGATCTGTTTCAAGCAGTCCCTTCCTTTGTATAAGATTCTTGAAGTAGTTATTGTCAAAAGAATTTGGTGTGACTAAATCAAGTGGTGCTAATTTTTCGTCCCCTCCAGATGTGGGGCAAGTTCTACGACGAGTGCTAGCAAATCCCGTGTCAATATTAGTTTGGTTATGGATCCTGTTGCGGAAAAGAAAGCATTGAGCTTGTCCTATGGTGTGAGAACCTGCAATAAAATTAAAATATATACGTTTAATAAATATAATATTTACTAACAAAAATTACAAATACAAATATACGAGATTTAGTTACCTGAAAGTGCTACCATATCTCTTGCACTAAGCCCTTTGTTTGAGAAAATTGAGATAAGTCTATCAAGGCTTTCTTGAAAGTGTGGAAGCTCGCTTTCGGCTAGAGTTTTGCTTGCAGTAGTAGAATCTCTTCTCCCAAGCTTTACCGTCCAAGATGGACCACCGACCTGCATTTTGATATAAATAGTATTAGAAAAATGTCACCATATATAGAATCAACTTGCATGGGTAATTAGAAAAAAAATACTTACAGAAAAAGAAGCATCTCTTGCGGCCACAGCAAGGATATCTGCACAAGATACAACACCAGGACATGACTTCTCAACTTCAGTCTTAGCTTTGTGTATCACTCCATATCCTCTTGCAGAGTTTCTATTAGGCGCTGCGTTTTGTTCGCCTATCATAGAGGGTGTATCATCGAGCAATATGGATGCATCACAACCTTGAACGAAGCAGTCATGAAAATGTAGGCGAATGAGAGAGGCGGCCATTCGACGCTCTTGAGAAACTGCTTGTCTAATAACCGTTCTAATAGTAGTGAGGGCAGTAGGACAAGTTTGATCGTAGAAAGTAGAGGAAAGTTGGGCGTCACAAGCTATCCCCAAAAGCAAGAGCAGCAACAACACGAAAGCAACTACTCGGGGCATCGCCATTTGTAATCGGGAGAGAAGAAAGAGTTTGAGTTTGAGATATTAAAAAGAAAAGGATGGAAGAAAGGTGATTTTGAGAGATGAAGATGGGAAGGGTGTTATTTATACAGTTGAGAAGAGAAAGGAATGAGTCGCCATAGCTAAGCATGCAAAGGTCAACTTTGGTGCTTTGGATAATAAGAAATTGTCAAACAAAAAAAGGCGGCGGTCAACTTTATTGCAATCTGTGAAGCTTCATGGAATGTTATGTCATTTAATATGTAATTATTGCGAACTTACTGGAAAATCGCAACTCTTACTTTCTTTACTGCATCATAGATTTCTACCATTAACCTAATTTTTAATAAGAAATTAAAAAGTTTTATTTGGTAAGATCATCTTTGAAAATACTTTTTAGCTGACATTTTGAAAATACTTTGGTCTTTAAAATTCAGGCTTAACTTTTACGGCGCTCTAAACTATTGTATAGGTCTTGAAGTTCTAATTGCTTCCTTATTAATCATCCAACCAAGACTAGCTTACAGGTTCACTTGTTTCTACTCCTAAAAAGGAGTCCATATCTTGAGCTAACTATCCATGTAGTCCCTGGTTCTTCTCAAGAATCGGTTTAACTGGATCATGGTGTCTGTCCTGACTTACTCTACACTCAATAGTAACTCAACTAGTTTTGTGGTAATGTAAGCAACTTAAATCATATTTAGACATTGTGGAGGTCTACCAGATTCTTAGAGGCACCTTGGCGATTTAGACTCCATTTCTCAATTTCAGGACGTTCGAGGTTAGTCCCTCGGCTAAACCAATCCCTAGTGTAGACAGGTCTAACCTCTAATCGCTCATGATCCTGAGGTGCGAGGTCTACTGGAACGCACCGACTTGGTTCTACATGTAAACAACACTAGATATGGTGCCCTAATCTTAACTATATTCTTGATGCATGCTCTACTAGGAAAATATATCTATCGATCGTCTTAATACGTAAAATGTGTCTACCCTTTCACAAATGTTTATTAAAAAGATGTTTTTATCACTCCTTAATGCATGAAAATGATAAGGTATAAATCATACACACAATCAAACAATCAAGACCAGAATATCTCTTCCTCCATCATACCACAGAGGAAGACATTAAATTAAATATGATTCTCAGAAGTTCAACTTTAAGAGAAAAAAATCCGATTTTTAATTTTTCGTCCGGGTGTTACAAAATAGTTCTTGAAATTGAGGAATTTTAACTCTAGGAACATAACAAGAGAAAGTTGGAGAACAGTCATTGCTCTCACATTCATAGCCTAAGTAAGCTTTCTATCCTAACGAAGTGTCAATAAGCACAGCAGAATAACCGAACTCTCGAGTTAGACCTTTGGAGGGTCGGTTCACTTGAATTAGCTACTTTAGCCTTCTCCATCGACCTCTCGAAATAGAGCAAATATGTAGCCAATAGTTCCCAAGTTAGGTTGGCTATATGGTCGTACGAGAGTTTGCTAGCTAAGCTCTCATGGATGAAGTCCACCTTTCTTTCTTTTATGTCGGAAAGTTACTAATATTTCTTCCATTTCATATCATTAGGGTTATAATTGCAAACTTTATTATTGTGGATGTGATGAGAGGAAGAAAAGTGAGTCCATAACACATTATTAATAATTACATATCATATTTGGAAGAAGAAGCAAAGTCTTGAGCGATGGTGGTGAGTTGTTGGGCAAGTTGAAGGGGCTTGGAAGCCATGACCATGTGATCTGATCCTTTAACCTCGGCCTCACGGTCGGGCTTGTTGAATGTGAGCATTGCCCACACCATGATCTTGGATGTCATCTCGTCCTTCTCGGATATGATGAAAGCCCTTTTCACCGACCCGTATTTCTCTCTTGTCAGCCTCAATTCCTTCATCGACTCCAAGATGCCGAACATCGCTTGGGGCCTCACCAGTGTTGTTGCCAATGCCACATCCTATAATATATACGTATCCACGTAAATGCCTCGTACTAATAGACATGTATTCCTTACTTATAAACCCATGATCAACCTCTTAATTACCCGATGTGGGACTCATGTCTCAACAATTTTCTCCTTGAACAAAGTACACCATAGAGCCTTCTTTGAGGCATGTGGAGCCCTCGAATAGCCTCCCCTTAATCGAGGCTCGACTCTTTTTTTAAAGCTTTCGAACAAACTACACTATTTGTTCGACACTTGAATCTCTTTTGGTTACACCTTCAAGACTCACAACTTATTTGTTCGACATTTGAGGATTTTATTGACATGGATACGTTAAGGACATAGCTCTGATACCATGTTAAGAATCACAACCTTCTACAATGATATGATATTGTTCACTTCGAGCATTAGCTCACATGGGTTTGTTTTTTTGTTTTCCCAAACGCGTCATATAATGGACATGTATTTCTTACTTGTAAACCCTCATTTCATCACTCGACTCAAGCATTAAGTCAAAGAAAGAACTACAAACCTTAGGTGGCGAGAGAGGGAAAAGCTTGGTTTCCAACTCTTCTTGGGAGAAGAGGAATAGGTTCGAATTAGAAGCTTTGGAATCCTCTTCGGAGTAGAAGCCTCGTAGCGTTTCAAGTATTTTCATCTAACAAAAAAAACAAACTTCTATCACTTAAATAGAATCACATATAGTCTCTACTTTACACAGTGGTATGATATTGTCCACTTTAAGCATAAGCTCTCATGGCTTTGCTCTCGGTTTCCCCAAAAAGTCTCATACCAATGGAGAGAGTATTTTTTGACATTCTCTAAATTAGCGAATGAGGACTTTCATCCTCCAACAAAAATTAGGATAAAATTGAGTTAGATTTCAAACCAGGTGCTCAATGGTAAAAGACCCCACGATGGGACCAGGCATGGCTGCAGTCACAAAAATGGCAACAGACACTTTCTCAGGGAACCTCTCCATGGCCATGGAGATGCCGAGCCCGCCGAGGCTATGGCCGACGAGAACAACCCTCTCATCTGAAGGCAACACTTCCATGAAGCTCAACAATGGCTCGAAGTACTCAGTAAGCGATGCCAACGACTCGGGCTGCGTCTGGTTGATCCCGGCAGCAGCCATGTCCAGTGCAGTCACTTTGTGGCCAGCCGTTTGCAAGAAGGTAGTGACCTTATACCATGACCAAGCCCCGAGACATGCGCCATGAACTAGCACAAAGTGCGAATAGGTCAATTCAGATTGATCAGAACTTCGCGTTGGAGAGGAGAACGAAACCACAATGAGAACCAAAAACGGTAGCAAAAGCTTGTGCATTCTTAGCTATGTTTTTTATTCTCTGTGCTCCTAGCTGCCATGTTCATATGTTTTTTATCCGCTCCATATTTAATTCAAGGGACAATACTTAATAGAATTTATAGCCACAAAAAATAAATAAATAAATGCATCAATAAACTACAGCCGTTAGTTTATATTTGTTTTTCTTGGTTTTTTTTATTATTTAATTTTTGTAAATATGTTTAAATTAAATATATAATTGGAAACTATACCTTAAAAACAATTATAATTATGATAATAATTTTATGTTTGATTTATGATATTAGGAGAGGGTATTTGGGGAAATTAATGGTGAATTTTGAGGTGGAGGAAGCTTAAAAACTCATCAACTAAGCCTTAATCATTGCTTAATCCAATCTTGGGATATAATTCAATCCCAAGAAGGAACTATGTTGGAGTAAGGTAATGGAAACTTATTTTAATTACTCGTCCATAATCAAAAAAGTGTTTGGGATTGTTTGAGAAGAAATGAAACAAAAGATACGGTAGAGCTAAGCCAGTTATTGTATGAGGTCTACCCAATGGTAGATGCAGAGGTGCATAATATATCGATAGAAACATCATGAACTGTCCTGTAATAAAACTCGTTGTTGTTGATACTTTCTTCTTGGGTCCTTCTTCCATAACCCGAGCTTGGAGAAGGAAGAGATAAGAGGGCCCTTTGAAGAATGTGGTCAGAAATCCATAATAGAGTCCGACCACAACGACCGAATTGATTATCTTCATGCATAAGGATACTAGATTACCTAGTATAAAAGATTTTAAAATCATCACAAACCTCCCTTTTTCTTTTCTATTGCAATTTTTGGAGAAACAGATAGACTAGAAACGTCTTTTTATTCTTTTTTTAAATTTTATCAAATTCAGGAATTGAGTTAGAGATCGAATCATTGACTTTGAATCCTAATTAATTTCTCATAACTAAATTATGTATGAATTGGTTACATGGAGTTTAATTTTTTTTAGTTTGAGAGATAGTGCAAATCATTAACCCGACCTTTATAAAATAGATTAATTAATGAGGTTTGGTAGAGGCGTGATGACATAGAGGTGATATCATATATGTAGTTCTAACGAAAGTCTTAAATGTCGATATTAGATGAAAATGTCGAGGTCCCAATTTTACGAACATGTCAATAGATATAATGTCGATGTTTATGAATATTTCTAAAAAAATATATAAATATGAAAAGCGATAAGCTTAAATTTCTTACTATTAGTCGTATTTTTTGTTATATTTCATCAATTCTTAATAACATAACAGAAAGATATTGAACTCGTAGACATAGAAATTTGGAAAGAAATTTAAAACTTAGGGTCAAAAATTTGGTGACCGACTATAATTTTCAAATTGGGTTTTATAAGGTCACTTAATTTATATATTATAATCTGATGTCGTGGGTTCACATAGGTTGAATCGAACATTGAGAGACAGATTTAGAGCAAGTCGGAGAATATATTTTCTGACGGCTTTAGTTCAACTTCTCAGCTGATCCAACTTGGGTTTGATATGCTCGTACCATTTTCTAACATGTTTTGACTTTTCAGGAGCCGTTCTCAATACTTGGAAGGTGTTTAAGGTTAGTATGGCTATTGTTTAACTAATTTAAAATTATTTGGAGTTAAGTTTAGATTATTTTATGCAAATTATGTGAGTCAATTTTCATACTATAATTCTAAGTTAGGACGGTGGGACTCCTAAGGTATAATTACATTTCAAAAAACTCCTAACCTAAAGAGAGCATAGTGACTTTGATTTAGACCAACTAGGTAAGTGGCTCTATTGTCGACTTGGTTGGACGAATTGTATGATGTATGATGACACGTGCTCCATCGCCCTTGCATGTGTCATAATTATGATTGATATGTTGTGTTATGCTATGTTATTTTTTAAGCTATGTTATAATGTGATTGTCATGTTGTAGAATCATGTTTATGATATCGATAATCTATGATGCATAAACCTCTATACACCCCCACCATGTATGCTATACTAAGTAAGAAAGATTCGACCGGAATTATGTAAGCATGATTCATATGCTCGTTATGTTATAAGTGAATGAAGGTTTGACTTGCATCATAAAATTATGTCATGATTTTAAGCTATGGGAATCTCATGCTTTTTTATGTGACATATGCATTGGGATATTTTCCCGTTATGGTTAGTAGGGATGCGTACCTTATGAGATTTAAGTACGGATGTATACCTTACAACATTTATGTTCGCTATGATGTTATGTGAGCTCTTTCCCTCTATGGTGTCTGGTAGCATCAGCACACACTAACCTAACAAGCCAAACCTATGGAGTACGTATACGAGCTCGCCTGATAGGTCCATGTGCGCTATGCGGATCGTGTGTAGGGAAGTATTACACATCTAACCCTGTCTGGAGTGGAAATCAGCTCAAGATCATGCTACAATTTTTTAAAAGATAGATCCCACCATATTGCATGTGATTTCATTTCTCGACCCCATTGGTAGAATCACTTACTAGTATTTCTTAAAATACTCAAGCTACGTGCTACTCTTATTTTTCAAAAGAAGGTAAGGCACCCCATGTAGGATGACGGTGTCACTATTAAGACCATGAAACCAACATTACATTAGGTACATTAATGTCTATGTTACGGTAGGTACATTAATGTCTCTTTGGTAACCCTTATGTTAGATCAGGACTTGTTTTATTTTATTTAAATTCATGTCATTTACATTTCGCCTCTTTATTTCATGACAATGTTGTTTTAAAGTACGTATTATGAATGATAAGTCCATGACACCTTTTTATGAAATATTTTAAATGAATATTTTTCGCACGTATTAGTCATGTCATGTATGTAGTGGTGAACTTGTTATTAATTAGAAAATAGAGTCGTTACCGTTGATATCAAAGCGGTACCTCTCCCAGTAAGATATGATTCAGGGATGAACCAAGGAAAAAGGTAGTTGGCATGTGACACCCGAGTAAAGGAGAGGTACATGAATGAACTGATACCACGTCTAAATGAGAAGGATCCTGAGAATAGGATAACTAAGAGATGCTTAAAAGAATTGAAAGTCATCACCTATACCAACAAAGTGCATCTTCTTTTTTCAACGGCTCAATCATATAAATTTCATGGTTAAGCATGTTTTACTTGAAGCAATTCTATATTGAGTTACCTCCTAGGAATTTTCTTGGAATGCATGTGAGTGAGGACAAAGCATGCTGGAAGAACTCATATTGATCTATAGAGATAGGTTTCACTCTTAAGAAGTGAGGACTAGGTAACGTGGCCATGTTGTAGAAGGTGCCAGAGAATGTTGGGGTCATTAAGCTCCGAATCCGAATTCTGAATCCTGGGCATGACTTGTTATGAATGGTGTCAGAGTTCTAAGCTTATAGGTTTTGTAGACTAGCTTACAAGGTAGACTTAGCATGTTTTTTGGCCCCACCACTGATGCACCGTCGCTTGTCATTGTCATGTATGTCTACGAAAGATTATAAATGGTTATGTTGAATATTATTGATGATTAATTGTGTTTATGTGATAAGGGTTGTAGACTTAGTATATCATGTGCATGTTATAGATTATGCCACCTAAAGGACGTGAAAAAGGTTAAAACGGAGGATGACCCCCTACAGGGGGACGAGGCAAGGGTAGAAGAAGTCTGATTCGTGAGGGATCCGTGACCCGAACAAACGCAGCAGCACCACCCCCAGTGGCACTTGCGGCAGGACTAGACCCCACGACAACCCTGATGTGGGAATCATTTCAAGTCATGATGTACCATGGTGGCCAATCAGCAGGTCAATTATGCGACATCAACGAGAGAGGTTAGGTACTTGCAGGACTTCAAGAGGTATGACCCTCCTATCTTTACCGAAACCTCGGAGGATCCGACGGTGACACAACTATGGTTGTCATGGCTGGAGACAATCTTCCAATTGATGAACTGTCTAGATGGCCATAAGTGTCATGCATGTCATTTATGTTGTATAAGGATGCAAAAATATGGTGGGTGTCTACCCGAGAGATCCTTAGCCCGAAAAAGGTGTGTATCGTAGTCCCAATCCAAAGAGGTCTTTTGGGAGGAATAATACCCAGAGGCGACCCAACTCTGAAAACAACAAGAATTCACTTAACTGATGCATAATGGATGGATGCTCTGTTATTGCCTACACTGAAATTAAAATAGATGACTGATATTACTTCGATATGATACCTTTCAATTCAGAGAGAAATGTTGGAGGGAGTTTTCCCTCATCGAAAAAGATAAGGAGAGAGCTTGTGAGACTGAAGTTGTTTGCCCCTGAATTGGTTGACATAGAGTTTAAGTTGGCTTAGAAGTTAGTCCTAAGCCTAGACAAGAGAATCCATCGTACCGTCGAGGCCATAGCCCCCTACCACCTATGTTGCCTTTGAGAGCAGCTAAGGCTATGGAAGGAGTTAGGGTCGAAGAACACTGAGGGCTGACAGCACCGATAATCACAGTAGGACAGAAATGGCGGTATGACCAGATGGAACCGCATCGTCAACCATTAGTGCACCAACTACAACAGGCCAACAAATACCATAGGGACTAAGGGCATGGTCAGCAGTTAGACCGACATGGGGTCTAAGGAGACGAGAGACCCTAGTGCGGCGAGTCCAATAGGAAACATTGGGGATGGTGTCTGGTGTCAATTTTCAATCGTGCGGCATCGTGATCTTGACACGTTCATAACCAACCTTAAGGGGAACTCAAGCCCCATATTCATTTTCGACCGACTTTGTGGGTTCGTTGGACCTTATGCGAGGTTTTTCTTCGTCAACCGAACATCGCTCGTGCGGAATCCAAGCTTGTTCGGTCACACACGCTGCCTGCACATGCATGTTCAATAATTCGCGATACAACTGACTTACCTCTACACTAGGCCAAGTCATTCTACTCGACCTTGCCTCTACTCGAGGCCAAGTGCTCAAAGCAATATCGGATTTCATCTTGTCATCTTGGTTCCCAACCAACACGGTTCATATGTCTTGACGTCATCCCAAGTCACAGGTGTTGTCGGCCATCGTAACACTCCGTCATGCTATGGAGAATGGGCCCACGTGTCTTTCATCTCATCGGGGACATCCCGAACATCCATCCATCTAGGCTCAATCGATGCATTGGCCCTTTCGTGCCCATATCATATCATTTACAGATACTGTACCCGATAGTGGTGCAAAATTCAACCTCCGACATGCGGACAGGGGCGCAATATCGACACACCTGTGCCGCCTAATAATGTCCTTGAAATACTCATTTCAAAGGAAGTCATCCGAGACACTCGTCTCAAAACGCTCGCCCTCACTATGACACTCACATATTCCATAGGGCCCAGGGGTGGTGGACAGCTGACACATGGCTCCCTCTATAGTACATTTTGAAGCATTCCCAAACTGGCGGGTGTAGACATGATTTATGTAAATGGACATATGGTGTCATGGATCGTCCGTCCGATGTCTAATTGACACCAAATTTGGCGAGCTTTCATATTTCATATGAACAGACTTGACTCCAAAACCTCATGCCCAAGTTTCCTTCAAAATCTCGACTTTCGAGGTTAAGGCCCAGGGCCCTACCCAACCCTTCAACAAGCCTATCTATGTCTACTCATAGTCCCTATCTTGCTTATGTCTTGTTTCCTCTTCAATGCACACATTATATAGTGTGTTGGATGATGCACCGTCCTTCTTGGTCGCATTATGGTATACTTCTGTATTGGCCCTCGCGTGGCCGAATGGGTGCCTCTTGAGGTTCGCCACTTTGCTTGACTCATCGCGAGGTTCACAACCTACCCCCTTCATAGCACGAACTAAAGCATGCTTCAAGTGCGGCAAAAGGATCACCTTGCTTGAACTGCCCAAGAGAGAATACTAAAAACCTTATTAATTAGCCAAGAGACTTAGGCGGCACAAGAGGGACTATGCACAACCACTCCTAGGAGGGAGAGTACGCCTCTCTGCCAACAAGGACGAGAAGAACTTCGACATAGTGGTGGAAGATATCTTACCTGTTTTGGAGCATCTTGCCCTAACTTTGTCCTAACTTTACTTCAACCTTACTTAATAAATTACTTCAACCTTACTTGCATGGGTTATCTGTTAGTCACCCATGGGTGAAGGATGGTCAAGTGCAATAGCGGGACAGACACCATTTCATAGTTAGCTTTTGGTTAGCTTTTATGTATATATATATTCAATGCGATTGAATGTAATTTATTGTCAAATAATGGCTATTAAATGTACTTTTAAATGAATTACGTATAGCTATTGATTTAAATTTATGTGCAATTGAATGCCTAAAAATAAATTAGAAAATGACTTCATACCCAAAACACCAATTTATTAAACTCAGATTTCACTATCAATACAACTCAACAATCCAAACGGGCTAGCTTCCTAAATTCTGACTTCAAAACTCACCACCTCAAATACCAACTTACTAACCCCTCTCATAACCCAACTCGACGTCCCGAACGCCCCCCTAAATAGTTACAGAACGTCCCGAACGTCCCCCTAAATAACTATCATATATCTTCTTATTTATTGAATTTATTGAAAAGGATACACTGAACACACAAGGAAGTGGAAGACAAGAGAGAGCTTGAGGAACTCACACAGGCAGCCTAAAATGGTCAATTTGGACGTTTTCCACTTTTTGTTTCTGGAAATCACTGCGGTTTCTGGAAGCAAAGAACTTCCCAAAGTTGTATTCTCTGTATTTTGGGGGATTTTGTTCATTCACAACCTCCTCCAATGGCTTCACCATTGTATGGTGCGCTGGAAAGAAGAAGAATGGAATGGAAAACCTTTCCTTCTCTGTATTCACCACCACCCTGTGCTCCACACTTTCGTATTTGTCATTGCTCCAAACCTGCACAGCACACACAACATGAACTCGGATCGATCGTACGACACTCATACGACATTCATCAGTGGCAAATATCTATATTCCATATTCTATTAACAATGTAAATGAAATTCTATGCCTAAGAGTTCTAGTTATCCAATCACTGTTCTCTGTCATTAGCTTTTGGAGAGACCAGAGAAGTTTTATACCTAAGAGGTGTTGTACCCTAACGCCACAACCAAAATACTACATACCAATTGTTGTAGCGGAAGCGGAAGTAAGTCAATTATACTCACACACCTACGAACAGAAATTAAACAAAGAAACAAAGATTTACGTGGTTCGGAGACAATAAATTCCCCTAAGAATAAGAACTAGATAAGCAATCTCCCTTGACACCTCCATCAATCCTCCTTCAGAAAACCAAGTTCCAGAACTCATTTCAACTTCTTAAAATCTTATGATTTTCAGATAACCATGGACGAAGAAATTCCATATATGTTTATATATGCAATGGCAAAATCTATGTCAATAGGTAGAAACATACTTGAACAATGTCACCAATGTTAACAATATATGCATTTGAGATTGGTTTGACAGGAATCCATTCTCCATCTGATTTTCTCCTCACTTGTAGCCCTCCAACACCATCTTGGGCAAGGATAGTCAAGGCACCGGCATCCTTGTGACGCCCAACGCCAAGCACAAGATCTGGAGATGAGCATGGAGGATAGCGATTCAATCTCACCATGCTCATTTGCTCATCTTGGAAATAACCCTTCAATCTATCCGCAATGGGCAATCCAAGACTCGAACAAATCAGCCCCAGTAGCTTATAAGCTAACAATTCCAACTCCTTTGCATACTCCTCACATGTTTCACTGTTCATCAACAATACAATACAACACGAAACGCAAGCTCATAGGAATTTATACAAACAGTTGGTGTTCGGTTCTCCAAACTCAATAGTAATTCCCTAAAGTAATCCAAACATGCAAGACAAAGAATAAAACAGGCGAAGAACTGGAATCTGTTCGGTATATATTTAATTCAAGACAAAGAATGATAAGTACCTAAATTCAGGGGGATATTGTGGCCACTGATTAGTCAAAACCCTCAAATTCGTGTCATCTGGCTCGTGCGAAGCCGGAACCAACGTCCGATCCTTAACCAAGAAATCAAACACCTCCTTCCAATCCCTAACGTTTTTCGTATTCTCACCATCATGGTACCCCATAGCGTTGGCTGCATCTCTCTTCACCTTCCTCTTCTCCTCTACTCCCTGGTCAAAAAACAACTTCGCTACTTTCTCCATTCTCGCAACCAACTCCATGGGAACTCCATGGTTGATGACCTGGAAGAAACCCCAGTTCTCGCAAGCAGAGGCTATGTCAGAAACAAGTTGTTCTACGCTACGAGAGTCGGAGATGGAGAGATCAATAGTGGGAACTTCGTCGATGGGGTCGACGGGTTCGAGCTTCGGGCGGTGCTGAATGGGTTGGATAAAGGAAGCATCAAAGGCCAAGGCCTCTCCCATGGCTGCGATTCGATGGATGCCTTGAATGAAGACTCGAGAAAGGAATTGTAAGGAGAGATCGCCATTATCACCGAGTTATAAGCAGTGAGGAGCAATGAATTTGGACGGATTTAGAGCTCCGGTCATTGTTGATGGAGCAGACGAATATTAGGCGTTGATCAAATTTGTCTTGTTGTACGGAAAAGTGAGGGTTTAAGGGAAACTCAGGATGCCTAAAAACGTTATAAAATTCAAAAAGAGGATATTATATTTATTTTAATTGAAAATAGATATTATATTTATTTAGGAAAAAACATTTTTTAATCCAAAACTTTTTTTAAATATCAATTTTTTATTTTTAATTTTGAAATTTGAACACTTTTAACCAACCCCATCATAAGTTTTTGATTAAAAAAAAGTTATCTAAAAACTATTCAAACTATTCACATGAAATTATGATTAAAAAAATAAAATATGTGACAAATGCTAAACGTAATTGAAACTAATATTTTAAAGGGATTTCATTTTTTTTTTTGTTTAATAAATAAATTAGCTAAACAATTAATTAGAAATGGTAAATGTATATTAACAAGTTTTTAAGTTAAATTTTAATATTTGTTCATGAAATTGAAATGGTACTTTTTAATGAAATTGAAATGGTACTTTTTAATAAGGATGTACATTTGACCCGACAACCTGGACCAATCCAACCCGAATTATAAGGGTTGGGTTGGGTTGGATTAGTATTTTGGGTAGGATTGGGTTCATTTTTCTGAACCTGAACTGAACGGTTCGGTTTTGGGTTGTAAAATCTTCGAGTTAACCCGAGCGAAATAAAAATATATAAAATATTTTTTTTGTTTTAATTTCTTTGTTTTTTTTTTAATTTCTTTCTTGTTTATTTGTTTTTTTTTTTCTTAATTTCTTTGTTTGTTTATATTATTCTATTATTTTATTATTTTTTATTTTTTATTTGTTTGTTTTGTTTATATTATTTATTTTTTTATTTTTATTTTTATTTCCGTGGATTGTATTCGAAAAATTATAAATTGTGAATAAATAAAACTACAAAAATGACAACCCAACCTAAACCCGAAAGTAGAGGGTTGGGTTGTCAACCCGAAAAGTTTCATTACCAATCCAACCAACCCTAATTTTGGGTTGGGTAAAAAAAAATCTCCCAACTCAATCTAACTCGAAGTATGTACACCCCAATTAGGGTTGGGTAAAAAAAAATCTCCCGTCCCAACTCAATCTAACTCGAAGTATGTACACCCCAAAATGACTCAATCTAACTCGAAGTGTATAATTAACCTACTTCGAAGTATGTACACCCCAAAATGTTATAATTAACCTACTAAATTTTTAAAATGTTGTAATTTATAACCGGCTATAACCACGTTTTTGTATGAGAAATCAATAAAAATAAATATTTGATATTAGATTTTTTTTATTAAAATTTGCAAGTTGAAGTCATTTAAATAGCTCATTTGTACATTAAAACTTAATTTTTATTAAAATAGTGAGTTTTATTAGAACTTCGTACCCTTTTTCTTTTTCTTTTTTTTTCTTTTTCTTCTTTTTTTTCCAAAATTAGTGAATTTTGAATAGAATGTAAAAATTAATACTATTGACAAAATATAAATTCTGATTTTTGCCTGTAAACTCGTTTTTAGAAACAAAAGTGGGTTTGTGAGTTTGATTACACACACACATATATATGGACCAAATCACTTGAGGATTGAACCAAAAATCATGTCAAACACCCTATGGAACCTTCAAATATAATGATTCGTTTAGTATACCTAAAGTTAGAAACCTTATTTTGCATTTAGATATATTTCTCCTTTCAATCTTCACATTTCTACAGCATAAACAAGGCAGACTGCAATTGTTGGTTTTTCCATGCCAATCTTTCCTCAAAAGTCTTGCAGGAGATAGATGTTCAACATAAAATAATTCGATGCAGGCTAAACATATCAGCAGAAACTTGGATCAAACAGAAAAAAAAAAAAAACACCTTTGCTCCAAATTCACGAGTTCGGATGCCGATACTGCTGCACAGAGTTTAATGTAAGCAGGGAGGGATAGTACTGGATCTGGGATTGCTTGCAACTATTTACAGTAACTAGGGGAGGAAATGCTCACGGAAGTGTTTTTGGGTCTGATATCTTCAAGCAGATGGCATTGAGGTTGAGAGAACCAGATAAGACAAGTATTGAAGCCCGTCCTGGATTTTGCAGAAAGCTGTGGTTTGATCAGCGCGAAGATGCTTGGAGAAGGCGTTGGCCTTGTCTTGTATCGACGTTTGCAGATGACCTTTGTGAGAATTGGCTGGGACTGCACTCATGGCAGCTTCGTATGCTTTCGAAACATCAGAAATGCCTGAAGAGAGCATTGAGCTTTTCAGATTGAGGTATCTCAGATTTTATATACTAAACAAGGCAGACCATAATTAGTATGAGAGCCTAGTTGAAAGACAACAAAACTAAAAGACGAGGGCACAATTCATACCTAAACAAATTCAATGTTTATATAGAAGGGATGACAATGGATAGATCAGAATAAAAGATGCATTCCACTTTCCTATCTTCAATTCTATAAAAGGAAAGGCAGCCTCAAGACTTCATTTTTTAGGCCAAGTGTCAAGGTAGTATGAGATGTAAGCCTTAATTTTTAGTTAAAAAAAAGCATGTAAAGAAGCATAAAACTTATATTACAGAATATAATGATTATATGAAAGTGCACTCAACATGACAAATGGTCGAGAAAGATGACATCATATTAGCGAAATAGAAGGATATTAATATCAGAATTAAATCGGATGATAAAAAGAAGGCCAACCTGTGATGAAGCTATTGGATAGTGCATCTACATATCTTGTCATGGATAGAGCCTTCAGTCTAATGATTTCAGCTTTTTCAACAGAATCTTCCGGCCATTGGATTTTTACAGCATTTTCATCTTCATCTTCATCATCATTGTCACCATCAACTTTGTTGGCTTGTGTTATAATGGATTTTCCAAGCATCAAAAATTGAGACACCGCAAAATAACACATTTCTGAAAGTCTCTGCAAATGCAAAAATAATACGCTTTTGTCAAATATCACTGCACCATATCCATGTTAAATGTCAGCTGGATTGTCTTATTAACAATGTCATATAATTAAAAGAAAAGGTATATATCTCACATGGACTCCATCCGAGTGAAGTGATTCTAATCTGTCAACAGTCCTTTGCATTATTTCAGGAACAGCAAGTTCGGATACGGAACTTCCAAATCTGCAAGTAGGCACTTACATTTAGTGCACGAGTGCTCATGAACTTCATTTAATACAATAAATTTGAAATAAAAATTCAACACAGCATTTCAAGGAAAGCTTTACCCTGCAGCCATTTCAGCAGCCTTGCTGACACTAGAATCATATAAACTCTTCATCTCATCATTTCCTTCTTCTCCAACTTCCAACTTTTTACCTTTGTCTGATTTTAAACTGCTTCCTTCCATTTCATTACTCAAACTGAAAATTTGTTGGACCTGTTTGAGCTTTCCATCATACACAGATTTTTGGTCTTGCGATAATTTTCCTTTCCTTCGGTTATATAATAAAGTGTAGTGGTTGGACAAGGCCTCCAACTCCTGCAAAAAAGAAACTGCCTCATTAAATAGAGTACCATCTCAATATTATACAACTTTCCAGATTAGAAAGTGACCTCTAACTGTTCTGGACCTCCATATATATAAAAGCATCGATCAAATGTCACTTCTTCATCTTCTAATTGATCCTTCTCAGCATGTGGTTCACTCTCATTAGAGCCTTTCTCAACTTCAATGCCAGTCTCTGTAATCAATAAATCCATGGTTTCCTTTCCAACGAGTTCAAGAACTTCCATTCCCTTGGTTGTGAGAGCCTTTCCTCTCTGTAACACAAATAAAATCACATAGCACATGAAAAATCAAAGAGAGCATGAGATTTTACAAAATTCAGTTTTAGCTATTTCTCGGGATATTTAATCAGAGAAGAAAGAAAAGTTTTTGAAAACTAAGTTATGATAGTAAGTGCAAAGGGAGTATAACAATTTTTTAAGCTTCTCTTCGGTAATTTTATGATGCACACTTATTTCACTAGGCTCACTTTTACATTACTTTTTACTTTGGCCTACAGGGGAAAAGGAAAAAAAAAATCAAAAGATTTAGTTTCTTTCTTTTTTAAGATGAGACAAATTTTTGTTTCCAAACACTTATCCTACTTCTTTAGTTTAATGATTTTTTTGTTCAATGTCATGTGGGAGTAGAGACTTGAACCTCTAACCTTCAGATTGAGAGTATAGTATCTTAACCAGTTGAGCTACTTACAATTTATTAATATATAGAGGAAGAAACATCTCACTGCCGATTACAGAGGGCTGTAATCTCTCCTCTCCCTCGACAACTTTCTAACAGACAAAAAGCATATAAAACGCTCCTTCCTTTCCTATACACTCCCCTACATCACACACAATCCCAATGGTTCCCTCGTACCAGTCTAACTAACTGGTTGTAGCTGTAGTACCCTTTTTACTCTTGATCTCATACTGAATGGTAACTAGGGGCCAAACACTATGTTGATGTTGACCTCTATAGTATAATGATTCAAGCAATGGGAAATATCTTGAGAAAATTATTTATTCAATAATAATATAAATAGCACTCTCGACCTATGAATCATGATGCATAAGTTCAGTTTGCCAAGGAACCGTACTTTAAACTCATGATACTATTTTTATAAACAATCAACACATCAATTGATAAATTAAAAAAGAGCAGACGGGAAACATTCAAGAAGTTAGATTAAGCTCCTAAGACTTTTGTTCTTAACATGACCTTGTAACTGAACCACCTTTGCTCTGCCTACTAAGTCTTTTTTTTTTAAATACCCTACTATCAATGAAATTATAAATTGTTTCCTATTAAAAAATAAATAAGCTAAATGATACGGGAAACAAACCTCGAACAATGATGGAGCAACAGAACCAGCTGCAACTGGTATGCTTTGCTGTTGAATGGTTTCTGCAATATTTGCAGCTGAATTCTCAAGCCTAGGGAAGAAGTATAGAATATTACTTCCTTGGGCATTAAAATTAAAAATGAAAAGAAATACAAAGCAACGACATGGAGTGTTAGTGCAATAGGAGACATATTCATTATTACTTTCAAGTTTCATTATTCGGATTTTATCTACAGGAACTTTTATCATCTGAAATCAAAGCAAATCCAAACGCAATAAATTAAGCCATTACAACTTTAGGCAAAATTTCAAAATTATATGCTAAGGCCCTTCTCAATTCGTGGCTAGTGAAAATTGTATACTGCAGCACATAGTCATCCAAGAAAAGCATTAGCTAAGTTGTCCAATAGGTTTTAAACTTCAGAGTACCAGTAAACACGATAGACATACTTGTGAACGAAATCACTGCCCCCTCTCAATGCACTTCCCAGAGCTTTCCATGCTCCCGAAGCTATATTCTCCACAGAAGTATCCAGAACCTTTAAGCCCTGCATATATTGAAAAAAAAATTACTGAGTTGCGAACCCAAATTCTTAATTTCAAAACCAGAATTGAGAACGAGAACTATCCACATTTGGATCAGTGCCACATAATCATTTAATGACAATGCACAATCTTCAATGCATTCTTCTATCATCACTAGTATAATTATTAATTACTGAGTTAAATCATCTGCATTTACACTAAGCCTAAAAAGATGCGTGTTTGAGAAATAGAAACGGTATATTGAAATTAATTGATAACAGAACGTCAAAGAAAGCATGACATAATATTAGAAACAACAAAACAGAACGAAATTCTTAGGAGATGATATAAAGCAAGAAAAAATGGAACTGTATTGAGCATTTGTGACATGGATATCGAGCATGTGCGATATCATGATGGAACCCTTTGATGATGGCAACTTCTAATCAACAAGACATCAAGCACATCAGTCTCCCACTTTTCCTTGAGCTGATTCCAATTTGGTATAGGGTCTTTTGGTTTGTGTGCTAAAGGTTTATGAGGACTTCCTCGCGGTTGCTAATAGTAAATTCCATATAGTTCTTATTGATGAGGATGCAAGAGAATAATCATATACAGAAATTGTTACAGTCATGGTAAACGAAAAGATCGACACCCAGCAAAAGACAAGTTAATGTAACCCTATTCTACAAAACTTGCCTGGCCAAAAACTGAATCCTCGCTGGCCTTCTCTAATTTATCCAAGGCAGATTTTCGCAGCTTATCGTTCTCATCTTCACTCTCACTCTCAGCTGCAGAATCTTCTACTTCTTTCTCCTTGGAAGACTCCACATGCTCATCTTCATTTTCCAAGTCTGCAATGCTTTTAGCTGCTGTCTGAGCTACCGCAGCAGCCTGCAATTGTTCATCCACACCAACCAAAAAAAAAAGGTAACTGACGAATATCTTTTGCTCCTTCAGTCCATAACGTCACTAAAAGATAATTGTTTCCTGAACTTACATTGCCGAAAACTCAGCACTCTATCACAGAAAATTTCTTCTCATCATAATAGTAAAAATAAATAATAAATAGGATCACATGAAAACGTTTAACAAGCTAGTTATCAGAAGCTCCTTAAGCACGAACACCAAAACTCACACGACTATATTTCTAATCTGATTACTGTGCCAAAATGCCTGAAAACGAACAGCATTTCCCCAATACGGAACACATAATAGACTAATAATCAGATCGAGTACCTAAATCTCTCAATTAGAAAGGAAACCGCCTCACGATCACAGAACACCAGAAATTCCAAAATGCGAAACACATGACAACGCAACGTCCACAACCTAATTCACGCAGAAACAACAATGTTGAAACTCGTAACAAAAATGAATACAATACACATACATTTCGTGAGATCTCTTCGGCGGCCTTCTGGAGATCTGAGAGAACAGAAAACGCAGAGATTCCCCAACCTCCCCAGCCTCCTCCTCCTCCTCCTCCTCCTCCGCCACCGCCACCGCCGCCGCCGCCGCTTTTTGGAGGTGCTTCTTTTACTCCGCTTTCTTCTTCAATCTCTTGAACTTGCTTCTTAGGAGGTTCCGTCGCCGCACTCAGTGGCTGCTTCTCTTCCTCCATCGTAGCACCTACCTAACGAAATTACTCGAATTCTCCAAAATCACAGTCCTCTGGAAGAAAGAACTATGTTTCTTCCGAATTTGTTATGAAAAATTAAATGAATCGATCAGGAATTTGGGTAAATATCTCAAGAACTTGTTCCTTCTCGCGATGATCGAACTATGGCGTAAACGTGAAGGCAGTTAATTTCTTCTCCCTCCCTACGCGTCTATACGATGCCGTTTTCACCTTTTAAAAATCCATTTCACCGCCCCACCGGAAGTCGGTCCCTCTTTTGTCTGAAGAGGCGAAATGTCTTTTATGCCCTTACGTTTTAAAATTAGAGATTTGAAAATAATAATAACTTATTTCTTTCTTACTTTCTTTATCTCTATCTTTCATTTTTTTTAATCTCTAAAATTTCCTTTATTTCTTTTGTTTTTTTTATATCCGCTTAAATATCATAACCCGAAGTAAATAAGACGAACTCTAAGTATTCTCAAATATATATAGAATCATTATGATGTCGTCATCATTCGTATAAGGGTACCTTACCTTTACCTGAAATATAAGAATAACACGTGACTTGTGTATTTTAAGAAATAGTTAGTCAGTAACTCCATTATTGGGATTAGAAGGGTAAACACATGCAACATGGTAGGGCCTATCCTTTTAAAACATCATAGCATGGCCTTAGGCAAATTTTCAGTCTGAGCAAAGTCGGATGTGTAGTACCTCTATATACATGGTCCACGTGTACAAGCATGGGCCTACCACACTGGCTCACACACCCCTTAGGTCCAATGTGGAATACTATATGAGCTGCAAAGAGGATGGTAGTAGGACTAATCAATATCCCACCAATCCGATTTGATCTAGAATGTCGAAGAGTCCAATGAAGTGTGGGCTCAACTTGCCCATTCGTCTAACCCTAAAGACGTCTTCCATTGAGGACTTCTTCAAGAATACCTTGTTGTCTAACTCAAACTCCAAGTCTCTACGCCTCACGTCAGTGTAACTCTTCTGTCTACTCTGACTCATTCACATTCTTGCCTTGATCTTTGAGCCTCATTGGTGACTTAGACTAACTTTGATCCCAATAATTGACATTTGCCTACCTTTTCCCAACACACAAGGGCCTTCGTTGTTTCAGTATAATGTTTCAAATAGTATCAAACCAATAGTTGTCTAATATTTGTGGTTGTAAGCAACCATAAGATCTAACTTGAAATTCCAATTGTTTATATGATTGAGGCATTGCTACTACTAATACTGACATCACATAGTTTTACCTATTATTCATAGGGAACTTTATTTGAAGTAACTCGTGTAAGGTTGTGAGTGCAACATCCCACCACTACTCGAATGACAATTAAAAAAAAGTTAAGAATAATGGAAGAACCAATAAGAGTTAGCAAGATTCAATGCGTAAAATGTAAGTTTTAAAGTGTAAGTTTTAAAGTGTAATATCCAAAGATTAAATGTCAAAATTTTAAATTAATGCTCAAATAGCATATTAAATGAGCAATTTTAAGATGAAATATGCATTGGGTGGAAAAACAATTTATCAAAACAAAAACACATATTTTGGGTATAGTTTTTTTTTTTTTTTTTTTTTTTTTTTTAAAAAAAAAAACTTAGCACCCCTCTTCTCCCCCTCCCTGAAATATCTATAAAATACCTCTCTCATTTTCTATCAATAATTCTGCCAACAAAATAGAAATAGGAAGAAAATATTTTCTGGGAGAAGAACGACATATAATAGAGAGATAGTTAGACAATAATCTCTCTTATTTCATATGGCAAACAAAACAGAAACAAAAAGAAAATATTTGTTGGGAGAAGAAAGACATATAATGGAGAGATGGTTAGGATAATAAAGAGAGATGTGATTTGGAAAAGGTCAGTAGTCAGATTTACTTTTTCCTTCTTCAGTTATTAACATGTTATTTATATAGAAATTATCATACAAACAATTAAAATGGGCCAGAATACTCTCACGAAAAAAAACAGAGATAAAAAAGAGAAGAAGATTTGGAAAACATATTCAAATGAAAAAAAATAGAAACGGAACAACAAAAATTACATTCAAATTTAGCAAAAAGAAATAGAAAAACAAAAAAAAAACATGAACATATTAAATCATTCATTTTCGTTTATCCTAATTTCATTTTTAGGAAATCACAACCAATTATATCTTAGATCTTCTTTCAAAAGACATGGAAGGAAGAATTCATCAGTAATATTTGTGAATTTAAATGTTAGTCGGAAAAAAAAAATTAAGAAATGAAAGATTTGGAAAGAAGAATTAATCAGAATACCTAACCTAGAAGAAAAATAGAAAAAAAAGACTAGAGAGAGAGACGAAAGGGCTCTTAACCAGATAAAATAAAAAAAAAAAAGAAAAGAAAGAAAAGAGGGAATGAGACGAAGAAAAAAATAAATAAATATGGAGAGCAGAGAAAAGAGCGAAAATAGGAAATACAGAGAAAGGCCAAAATACAATATGAAAAGAAAAAAAATACAGAGGAAAAAAAAAAAGAGGAATAGAAATGGATTGGAATTGACCAATAATATGATTGAGTAAGAATCAATTAAAATTGGAGAANGTATTTTTTATCTTTAAAAAAGTTTGAATTAGGAAATCTCAATGAAAACAAAGTTAGTACCTTAGACATGATAGACAACCAGATGAGAAAACTTAATACAATATGAGTTTTAAGAGCTCTCTAACCGATTATGAAACTCAACCATTTGAAAAAAANATATTTAGATGTATATTATAATCGTTCCAAGACTTTGCAAACTTTAGCCCTGCAAAGTCTTTAATGCTCGCATGAAATCTAGCACATGAACTATTGTAATAGTTAGAGAATTGAACGTGAAATTGATGTTATAGATTCATATAGGTTGATTTGGATACATAGGGCANCACAGAGCTCTAGTACCAAATGATAAGAAATCAATACAAGAGGAGGAATCATTACAAAGGGGAGTAAAATTCAGATTACCTTTGTAACGCGGTTAAATTTAATATATATATATATTAAAATAAAAATAATAAACTAAAGAGAAAAAAAAAAAAAAAAAAAAAAAAAAAAAAANCAAAATCGAACTTTCATTTAAGGATAAATTGGTGACATCAGTATAAACTAATCACATAAGTGGTCTTATTATAGGATAGGCTAAAAATTATATGAATTATNCTTCTCCCCCTCCCTGAAATATCTATAAAATACCTCTCTCATTTTCTATCAATAATTCTGCCAACAAAATAGAAATAGGAAGAAAATATTTTCTGGGAGAAGAACGACATATAATAGAGAGATAGTTAGACAATAATCTCTCTTATTTCATATGGCAAACAAAACAGAAACAAAAAGAAAATATTTGTTGGGAGAAGAAAGACATATAATGGAGAGATGGTTAGGATAATAAAGAGAGATGTGATTTGGAAAAGGTCAGTAGTCAGATTTACTTTTTCCTTCTTCAGTTATTAACATGTTATTTATATAGAAATTATCATACAAACAATTAAAATGGGCCAGAATACTCTCACGAAAAAAAACAGAGATAAAAAAGAGAAGAAGATTTGGAAAACATATTCAAATGAAAAAAAATNAGTATGATAATGAGTGCGAATGTGCACAGATGAGAGTGTTCATGAGGCGCATGACACTATGGGGTTCCACTGACCTCCAGACGTCGCTACAGATTAGCTTGACCAGAGGATCCAGGGGGTGTGCGAGCGCCTTGGAGATTCACACTCACATGTGTGAATNTCCTAATTTCATTTTTAGGAAATCACAACCAATTATATCTTAGATCTTCTTTCAAAAGACATGGAAGGAAGAATTCATCAGTAATATTTGTGAATTTAAATGTTAGTCGGAAAAAAAAAATTAAGAAATGAAAGATTTGGAAAGAAGAATTNGGGCTACTTACTGAGTATTCTTCGAAATACTTAGGTCGTGTGCCACATCATTTTTTTCAGTAAAGGCAAAGCGCACTTGTACGGATGACGGTAGCATCGCGAGCAGAGACTGTGGCACGTGCATAGGGTAGACTCATATTTAAATTCCTAGTCCTAGGTTAGAATAGGTTGTTTTGCATTTCATTGTTTTAAATTATTTTGTTTGTTTTTATTTTCTCTAAATTTCAGTATTTTCATTTTTAAACACGTAAGATCATAGTTGTGTTTTCCAGAGAAGAAGTTGTTTTAGCGCTTTTCGAAGTTTACGTTATAAATGATGTTAATGTAAGAGTTAAATTTTTGCATTATAGATGAGCATGAGACATTAGTAGCGACTCTGAGTGTGTAGAAATTTAGGGTTGTTACAATCTTGTTGATCGAACATCTTAAGGTAAGAATACTTATTTAAGATTCAAATAACTTCATAAGCAAAATCGATCATTTGTAACTTGAATGATTTTAAACATTCAATCTAAACTACATTGAATTGCAAAGGAATGGTAAGAACACTTAGCCTTAATGATAAGAAATCACCAAGTAAGATTCAAATTACTTTATTGATCAAATATCTTAAGCCAAAAATACTTGTTTGAGATTCGAAACCTAAAAAATCGGGTCGTGACAAATTGATATCAAAGCAGTTGAAAACCTCAAAAATCATATCGTGACAGATTGGAGTTGGTTCAAGCCACAAATGAGGTCAACAAAAGATCAAGATGACTTGTGTACGGTCCATAATAAACAAAAAAGTTGCGCTGATATAAGACATAGAAACCTGAAATTTGACATACATGATAAGATAACCTTAAAAGATAGTGTCCATGAAGGGTGTTTCAAGACTCAAGCGTAAAGGCAAGTTAAGCATGCACCTCATCGAACCCTTCAAAATTCTAAACTGGATCGAAGGATAGCATATCGATTAACTCTACTACTATTCATTTCCATCATGCATAATAGGTTTCATATAACCATAGTTTGTAAGTACAAGACTAATTAAACCCACGTAATAGACTACGAGCACTTGCATGCAAAAAGACGAGAGTCAGAGTTACAAGAAAAGACTCGTACAAATTCTAGTCGAGAGATAACGGCCTTACGTACCAATGAGAATGAGATAACATGTAAAGTATATATATATATATATATATATATATATATATATATATATATATCATTATGTTTTATTTTAGGTATGGTGATTTTTATTTTAGGTTTAATAATAAATTACATTCAAAATTTTCTTTGATTTGTTTATTTCCACTTACACCCCTCACTACACCGAATAAAATAAATTGTTATCAAGGACAGCGGTGTCATTTTAGATCCGAATCATAAAGCTGGACCAACCGTTGGGCGACGTGGCCAGGTCACCCATGTTCTTGTCCACAAAATCCAGCGTGTAAATATTATGGATTATTCAAATCTCTTATCTTTTACAAAATTTAAAATTTTAAAATTATTACAATTTCCAAATTGTGAAATTTTTGGAAGAAGGGTCGGTAAATTTTCATTTATATTTTTAGCCAGTAAAATACGAATAAAAATATAAGTGAAATTAAAAAAAAAAAACATTATATTTTGTAATTTATTTTTAAAAAAATTTAAAACTTTTAGATTTTTTTTTTAAGAATATTATACTAATTTAACAACCTTCAACTAAATTAGATTTCAAAATTTAAAATAATAATAAAAATACATTTCGACTCTCCACAATATGATATTGTCCACTTTGCTTTGTAAACCCATGATCATTTCCTAAATTAGAGGAGGTGAGATTTTCATCATCCAAATGATCATTCCAGTCATTTGTTCAACATTTAATCTATTGGCATGACTCTAATACCATGTTAGATGAACACGATTCATGAGGATTTACCAATCTATTGGCATGACTAAGTTTAGGGCATGACTCTGATACCATGTTAGATGAACATGATTCATATTGTCCACTTTCACCATAAGCTCTCATGGCTTTGCTTTGGGCTTCCCAAAAGACATTATACCAATAGAGAGAGTATTATTTGTTATAAACCCATGATCATTCCTTAAATTGGCCGATGTAGGACTTCATCATCCAACGTTAAGAACTCGTCCTCTTGAAGTCGACCTCCTATCGGGAGTCAACTTTCTCCTCTTTTGAAAAAGTTAGACATAAGTTTTTCAATCTTAAATGAAAGTACGAGTAGATTATAAATACGATTTAGTTTGATTTTCTTAATTGAGAAGGCAACTAATTAAATGTAGGATAGAGATGGAAATGAATTTTAAGAGAAGGTTGAGAAAAATATATTGTGAAATCAAATTAAACAATATTTAAAGAAGGATAGTTGAAGGTCCGTTGGGGAAAGGAAAACCGACACGTGTCGGTTATGGTAACCTGAATGTCACAGCATTTCCGTGCATATTGTATTTCTCGTTTCCATGAATATATATATATGCGCAACCCATTTTATATTATATTATATTATTTTATTTTATTTATCTGAAGAAATAGGAAAACAAAACAAAAAGTAAATAAATTCCGACGGGAAAACGGGTTCCATGTTCTTCTTCTTCCTTTTCACTGGGAATCCTGTTCTTGATAATTGAGATTTTTCCTTCCAGCCGATGTGCCGGCGGGGAGGATTCTTCTGGCAGTTACGGCAGATGTCGATCGTCTCCTGAATTCGAGAGACTGCTTTTGAATCTTAATCCCACTCTGTTCTATGTGGAACTTGGTAACTTTTGCCTGCAGGTGATTTAGAGAGGTTTTATTTTGGGTTTCAGTAGCAATGAAGGCTATGGCGACCGTCCAGGATCTGATCGAGGAGTTTAAACTTCGAACGGTTTGGTGGACTCTGTGTATTTTCTCGATTTCGTATTTTTTGACGCGTAAGAATTCTTTTTGTCTATCGCTCTGTATTGCTTCAGTTGTGCGTTAATTCGTTTACCTTTTTTAATTTACGGTACTTTTGTCGCTTGCGATGATTACTTTGGTTGAACTCTAGGACTGTTCTTCAAATGTAGAACCCTTATTCTCCTTTTTCTTCTATTGGGCGAGTTCTATGGAAGTTGCGAGTATTGACATTTGAGAATGAGAATAAAGTGAAATTGAGTAATGATAGCTCTCTCCTGTTTGATCGGTTTGAAGTTTCTGAATGGGGAAACAAATAAAAACTTGGTTGAATTATTGAGTATTACTCCTCTGTTCTATCAATCAATCGGTTTTATTTTGACGGGCCTTTTCTTTTGCCAATGCAGATACTAGTAAGTCAATGTGGTTGAATGCACCTCTAGCAATTCTATTAGTTTCTGCATTACGCATTTTGTTCAATGAGGTAGAGTTCCGTAGAAAGGTGCGACCTGTTCAGCAACAGACGTACCTATCTCATCTGGAGAAGAAGCAGTTATCTGTAAATGACTTGCGACTTTCTTCGGCCATTCCGCCACCAAGGTGGAAAAGGAAACTTGATTCTCCAATTGTGGAGGCTGCAATGAAGGATTTCATTGATAAAATACTGAAGGATTTTGTGGTGGACTTATGGTATTCAGAAATAACCCCAGACAAAGAGTTTCCTGAGCAGATACACGCTCTAATCATGGATGCCCTTGGAGAGATAGCAGTTAGGGTGAAGAAGATAAACCTTGTTGACTTGCTCACCAGGTAGCTTATTTTTTGTATGGTGGGAACATTCTAGAAGTCTTTATTTATATTAGGTTGCTTTGTTGTGTATTTAAGAAGTTTTGGGAGTTATGACCGTATTTAAATAAAAATGTTGCAGGGATGTTGTTGATTTAGTAGGTGATCACTTGGACCTTTTTAGAAGAAACCAAGCTGCCATTGGCATTGATGTTATGGGAACACTATCTTCCAAGGAGAGAGATGAAAGATTGAAACACCATCTTATGGCTTCTAAGGAGCTTCATCCGGCACTGCTGTCTCCTGAGAGTGAGTACAAGGTGTGAGTGGAGTGCTCTGTGAAAATATCTATTGTTCTTTGGGTAGAGTCTTGCACCTTGCTAATTGCTATTCTACTGCAGGTCCTTCAACGGCTCATGAGTGGAGTGTTGACTTCAGTACTGAGACCAAGAGAAACTCAATGTCCTGTTGTCCGATCCATCGCTCGAGAACTTTTAACATGCTTGGTGATGCAACCTCTTATGAACTTTGCAAGTCCTGGGTATGCTTTTGGATGACCTACTCTTCCATATGACCATTTACTTTCCTGTTCTTGCATGAAAAATAAGGTGAAAAAAGTATACCTTTGGCTCATTCTAATGATACAAATGATTTGTATATGTTTTCCTTTTTCTTAATAATCTGGTGATGGGGTGGTTGTAATAAAGAATAGCTGTAAAACCACCTCCCTTGTTGAAACACTGTATAGGTCCAGCTGCCTCCACAAAATTTTGAAAACACTTAAAATTTTGAAGAAAAAGAAAAAGTTTCACCAAAATATGGCCTTGCATACTTCTTGACCCGTATAATGTTTTCTTTTAACGATATCTAGTGGTAAAATATCATAAGAAAATGGTCTGCACTAAGATGCTCTTGTACATTTAGAGTCTTTGGGTGGTCGTTTGAAAATAGTCGTTTTTTAATACAAATTCTTTGAGGCTGTATGCATATAATTTTATGATTTTTAATTAAGAAGGCAAAAAATATTTTTCAGTTCCATGTTTTCTTCACGTTTTCCATATGTTAACATAGAAGTATAATTTAGTTTAATCGGTAGAAAAAAAAAAAAAAAAAAAAGTAGACTTTTTTATTTTTTCTTTTATTNGCCAACTATGCTTTTTTATGTGAGAAGCTTATTATTTTTATGAACCAGAAAGCAGTCTTAAAAGTGCATCTTTCAAACAGCTCATCAGTTCTTTCTTTGTGAAAAATTTGGGGAGGGATCATTCTCTTAGGCATATATGTCTAGTCTTAAATGATCTAGTAGTTGAAAGGACTGTAGAAGTGGTTTTTGACCCTTACTTCTCTTTTTCTTCTTTTCTTGTCATCAGGCACATAAATGAAGTGATCGAATGTATTGTCCTTGCTACTAAAGCTGAGAATGACTCTGTTATAGGCAGTCAGCAACCAACTTATTCTTCAGATCAAGACAAAGACCATTCTTCTTCTGCTGGGTTCGTACATGACGAAGATTTGGATAAATCGAAACACTCATCTTTAAATCCAGGGAATGGTTCAGAGCTTGCTAAAATTGACAATCAACAAGAAAGATCCTCAGGTTGCATGTTCCAGGAGGAGCCTTTGCAACTGAGACATGGTGATTGGGGCCGTGCATTAAATGCAGCAACCCAGAGGAGGACTGAAGTTCTTATGCCTGAAAATCTTGAAAACATGTGGACTAAAGGACGAAACTACAGAAAAAAAGAAAATAAGATTATTAAAGTAGGAGATTTTGACCCTATGGTTACAAAAAAAGATTCTGGAATAAGTAGCATGCAGCTCGCAACAACAATGAGGGATGAAGTGTTGAATGACAAGCATCATGCTTCTATTGGGCCAGAAGAAATGGCGATAGTAAGGAAAACACTGGAAAGACATTCTGATCTAATTTTGACCTCCAAACCAGGTGATGAGAACAAAATTGGCTTTCAGATTTCTCGGGATTTTCAGAAGGATTTGTCTATTGATGGGAAGTTTATTGCTAAGAAATTAAGGGGTGTTGATAATCTTACTCCTGCTAGTGCAACCAAAAATCAGCTCAAGAGATCCAATAGTACTTCTGCTTTGGAAACTGAAGTCAGTGTAGAAAAGACTTCTACAGTAGAAGGTGGAAGATCTATTATATCAGATTTCTCTGGTCCCAATTTTGGCAAGCATAGTGAAGAGCACCTTTCTAAGAGTGTCTCAGATATGGTAGCTCAAAAAGGACTACTTGTTCCCAAACTTAGGAGTCGGGTGAGAGTTCATTCTTTTGTGTTTTGAGGGTAATCAGTTAGTTAGTGAAGTTTCATGCCAATTTTGTTCTTCTTGCCCCGTTGCAGGTAATGGGCGCATACTTTGAGAAGCTTGGTTCAAAATCTTTTGCTGTGTATTCAATAGCTGTTACAGATACAAATAAAAGAACTTGGTTTGTCAAGAGAAGGTCTCTTCCTGATATTCCTCAATAAATAAAGACAAAGTAACTGAAATCTTCAATGATCTCGAAAACCTTTACTGTTTTTTTGTAGATTCCTTGGCATGCAAGTGCTTCATAATTGGTGTTTGGTCATTTCTATTTGAAATTGAATGATCTTTAGTGCCTCAAGATTTGAGAGAGCTCCTCAAACATTTTAATCAAGTAATAAGTCTATAGTCACCTTCATGCTTTTGCTTATTTTTACTTTTTCTTTTTCCAGATACCGAAATTTTGAGCGTTTACATCGGCATCTTAAAGATATTCCCAACTATACACTGCACCTGCCTCCCAAACGAATATTTTCATCAAGCACAGAAGATGCTTTTGTTCACCAGCGTTGCATTCAACTTGACAAATATTTGCAGGTATCCTTGGATTTTCCAACTTCCGTAGATGCAATTATTGTTGTTCATTAATGTAAATTTTCATAATTTATGTATCATGATTGCTTTACTATACTATTGTTACCCAGGAGCTACTATCAATTGCAAATCTTGCCGAGCAGCATGAAGTATGGGATTTTTTAAGTGTTTCCTCAAAGGTAATCAGCCCCATTACTATAGTTATATTGTTTCAAACCTCTCATGGTCCCTGGACTTCCTTTGATTAACAAGGTCTAGCATGAGTGTTATTAATTTTAAAACCCAGATGAGATGACAATCCAATGATTTCAATGAAGTATGGGATTTTTTAAGTGTTTCCTCAAAGGTAATCAGCCCCATTACTATAGTTATATTGTTTCAAACCTCTCATGGTCCCTGGACTTCCTTTGATTAACAAGGTCTAGCATGAGTGTTATTAATTTTAAAACCCAGATGAGATGACAATCCAATGATTTCAGTTCCATATTTCAATATTTATATTGGCATTAACACCAAAATCTTATCAATTAGGTTAGTGTCAATTTTTAATGATTTAAAATATTTTAAAAAGTGTCTTGTAATTTTATGGACTTGTTATCTTAGAGACGTCAAGATTTCAGGGATATACTAAATTTTTTTTATTAAAGTCATTGGATTTGCGTAAGGAAATGATATTGGAAACCTAATTGAATTTAATGATTTTTTTTCCCAGAACTATTCTTTTGGAAAATCTTCCTCAGTGATGAGAACACTAGCAGGTGAGTGGTCGTTCTTGTTCATTCTTTGTATGAAAACCTTTGCATATTCTGTTGCAACAAATTCAATGTTGATTTTCTTTGTACTTTTGCTCTTCCTCTGCAAGTTTCTTTTTTTTTTTTTTTTTTTTTTTTTTTTTTTTTTTTTTTTTTTTTTTTTTTTTTTTTTTTTTTTTTTTTTTTTTTTTTTTTTTTTNTTTTTTTTTTTTTTTTTTTTTTTTTTTTTTTTTTTTTTTTTTTTTTGGCTTAATCAAGGGTCGCATATTCCAACAATCTATATCTTTCAAGAATTTTCAATAATTCTCTCTCTTTTGTAAGTTGTAAATTGGACATCATTGGCACACTACATGGCTTAGTCCGACTTTTCTATTTCAGTCAACTAGTTAAGTACATATTTTCTCTATGATAACAAAATTCCCTTCTTGGTTCTTATTACCCCAATTCCAAGAAAGTAATTCAACATTCCCAAATCTTTTATATGAATTTGACTATGTAGTAAGGTCTTGAGTGGTTGAATGTCTAATGTGTCATTGCCAATAATAACAATATCATCAATATACACAACCAACAAGATGACACCGCTCTCAGATCACTTGCAAAAGACAATGATCTTACTTGCTCATCCTCGTTCCAAAGTTTTCAAACACCTGACTAAATTTTCCAAACCATGCATTTGGACTCTGCTTTAATCCATATAAATCCATATAAGGATTTACGAAGGTGACATACCTTTCTATTTCTCCCAAGCAACAAACCCTTATGGTTGTTCCATATACATCTTTTCTTCAAGATTTCCACGAAGAAAGAAAAATATCAAGCTGATTCAAGGGCAAGTGATGAATAGATGCTAGCGAAATGAATGACCTGGCAGAAGCCAATTTAACAACTAGAGAAAAAGTACAAGAATAGTACCTCCATAAGTTTGTGTGTCGTCTTTAGCGACAAGCGAGCTTTTTACCGAGTACAGATTGATTTGGATTGACTTTGACCTTGAATACTGATTTACAACCAGCCAATAGGCTAAAATTGAATCCCAAGTACAATTGTCGTCTAAGACACTCATCTCCTTTACCATTGCAGCATGCCAACTAGTATGAGTTAAAACTTCATGAACAACCTTATGAACAAATTCAGACTTTATATAGGTAGAAGATGAGAAATTGTTATATGAAACAAAAAAAGAAATATGATAAGTGCATTGACGTTTACCTTTATGAAGAGCTATAGGAAGATCGTCATTTGTTCCTTGATCTGATGTCAAAGAAGCCTTAGTTTACGGCCTGTAAATGAAGGGGTGACCATCAAGAATAAACCTAAGTATTAGATGGTTGAGTAGAAACATGTACAAATAGAGGTGGATCACTAGAGGGTTCATAAACAAGATAGATCATGTCAAGCTTGAATGATTATAAATATGCAACCTAAACTACATAGAATTGCAAAGAAACTTAGCTCTAAACAAAGCACAAGTGCTCATTTTTACTACATTTTTCAAGTTTCTCTTACAAAGACAACATACATGACCTTATATAGCCTCAAAATGAAACCCTTGACCTTCCATGAGGTATTTTAAGAGGTATAACTTTTCTACTTTATGACCATAATTAGCTACTATGTAATTGAATCTAAAAGTAAATAAAAAATCATAAAACTTAAAATACATTAATGAAACGCCATAAATCTAGATTTTAATCAACTACAAAAAATTTGTAACCATTTAAGAATAAATGAAACCGTACTTGAAGTATTTTGAAGCCCTTGTTGCATAAATGAAGCTTGATTCTTCTTAATGTGGCTTAATTGCAACTCGAGTTCAGCTTTAATGAAACTTGACTTCACTTCATATAACTTGATTTTATTTTTGGGTAATTTGAACAACATTCTTCACAACTTTCTAGAAGTTCATATTGTATGATTGAGATGCCTAGGTTTATATCTAAAAAACGGGGCGGAATGGGAACTGAGAAGTTCACAACTTTCTAGAAGTTCATATTGTATGATTGAGATGCCTAGGTTTATATCTAGAAAACGGGGCGGGGAAGCCTCCCGTCCCCATCCCCGCCACCTATTTCATTCTTCACCCCTGCAAAATTCCCCATTTATTTTTGTGGGGATCAGAGCAGGATCAGGTTCCCCACGAGTCATTTCCCCCCCTTTATTATTCTTTTAAAAAAATTGTTATTTTAAAATTTTCATTTTTCAATATAATCTTTATTAAAAATTTGTAAAAAAAATCATAATAAATTGATAAGCAAACATATATATATAATGTTCTATCAACATAATTTCTAAAAATTCAAATTTTAATATTACAACATAGTTTTTGAAATTAAAAAATATTTACAACATAGTCTTTAGTTTAAATACTACAACTAGAGTTTCAAAATTAACTAATCTATTTTTTTAGTATAGCCAAAAAAGTGTATATATATATTATTTATTTTTAATATGTATTGAAAATATATTTATATTAAGTGGGGTGGGACGGGGCGGGAATATAATCTTGTCCCCGGCTCCATTTTTGAGTTTCTAAATGGAAAAAAGACATAACAGTAATGTATCTTCTCTTCCTTTGCTGTTTGCTTCTATTGATGATTTTAAACCCTATTTAATCACAGTCAATGTGGATGATGCTGTGGATGACATTGTACGCCAGTTTAAAGGTGTTTCAGATGGTTTCATGCGTAAGGTTGTTGGTTCAACGTCACCTTCTGATGAAGCTTGTGCCTTATCAAACTATGAACGGAAGTTCTCATTTAATTCAGCAGACTTGCGGAAGCATGTTTCTGCACAATATAATTTAGAAGTAGCTAACAACATTTCTGACGAGGAAAGTGAGAGAATTGGAAGTCAAAATCATGATGTAAGTGGATGGCATTCAGACAATGAATTAAACTCCAAGAGCTTTCCCCCTCGTGTGATCAAACGTGGTCGAGAGTTGGATAAAGTTGTTGACAAGAAAAATGATCTAGAATTGAGGTCTGGAGCCAGCCTTGGAGGATTGTCTCCAACTTTACATAATATGGAAGATCCAGAAGGAATGCCACCAGAGGTAATGCAACTTTACATGACATCGTACTTTTTCCTGCTTTATGCAATTTAACTGTCAGATATCTTGCATACCATTTTTTTTTTCACTCATGTTTAATCTAGCATTTTATCTACTTTGGTTAGTTTATGGCCTAATCAATAAGAAAGGGACATCGTCTTAAAATAGTATCCTTTCCTGGTTTTTTATGGGTTTTTTTTGATAATGTCGCTTATATCATTTTGTTTCTCTAATAAGAACTTGACAAAAATGCTAGTGCTACTCAATAGGGGTAGGCAAAGGACTCATGAAGCGTATTGTCGTTATTTATATGTTTGTAGTTGTATCAATGATTCATTTGTTGTATGAGGACTAAACATAATAGACAGTTTATATAACATACGTTTCAAAAAAGATTCCTATGTGTGTATATATATGTTTTTTTTTTTTTTTTTTTTTTTTTTTTTTTTTTTTTTTTTNGTGAAATGGAATACAGAAGAAGGTCCTGTTGATTTTTTCTTACAAAAAACATCTCTATTAATTAGCGAGGGAAGATAAACCATAGTTACAAAAGGGGGAGACAACTTGCTCTGAGTAATAGCTAAGACTAGTGTAGAATCAATGAAATAACCAATATCACGAGTCTTATCTATGAATATGTTCCAACCAAAGACTCCAAAAAAAGAAGAAAAAAAAAAGCACGGACATGACAATTCTGAAGGAGCTTTTTATCCTTGTTGAAAGGATGCCCCATATAAGACAGTATCATTCGATCTAAGAAATTCCAGTCAAAGGCACCTTCAAAAGCTCCCAGAAATTAGAAGCAAAGGTGCAGCTACCAAAAAGGCAAATAGGAGTTTCTGAATTGCAGTAGCACATAGGACGGGATAAAAAATATAACCATGGAGATTTTCTTTGTAGTTTATCAAAGATGTTAAATTTAATGCAAGAGTGTCTCAGTTTTCATAAGAAGAATTTCACCTTTTTGTGGAAACAGCCAGACCGTATATGCTGATATATTGCCGGAGGTTGTGCTTGATTCAATGGTGGAGAGAGCCTTTGGCATAAACTTCGATGAAAAATTACTGCCTTTTTCTTAAAACCAATAACCACAAGTCTGCTCTAGCCAGTGCTTGAAGGCTGTAAGTACGTGGATAAAAGGGCCCAATCATCAATCTCTGCATCCATGAGGGTTCTTCACAGATGGATCATCCATGATTCAGAATGTGTAGAGGTGTCTTTTTTGAAGGATAGGTGGTCAAGCCGTGGGGAAAGGTGTTGGAGCATATACCATTCTTTCAAAGAGTGGACCTCTGGAAGAGTGTAAGGTTTGGGTATCCGACCTGAATCAAAATGGGTTGAACTATACTTGGATTCAATAACCCGATGCCAAAGAGCCTCCTTTTCAAGGTGAAACCACCAAGTCCACTTTGCCAAAAGAGAAACGTTCCTCTGCTCTCTACCCAAAATCCCTAGACCCCCATCTTCCATAGAGCCCTTAACAGTATCCCATTTTAGAAGGTGATGAGCCCTTTTCTACTTGCTGCCTTTCCAAAGGAAATTTCTGAAAAGAATTTCGAAGCTTGTAGTCGCATTTGTGGGATCCTTAAAGAAGTGACGGATAATAAATAGGGAGATTAGCCAGAATAGCTTGGATGCGAGTCTGCCTACTGCCCTTCAATAAATTGGTGGAACCCGAAAAGATGATGGAGCCGAAAAGATGGGAGTCTTTAGCCTCTTTTTCACTTTCTCAATAATTGAATCCCGAAATGATGATGAGGTAAGATTTATGTGAGGTAAACCAAGGTAGATGTTCAGCCACTTACCCAATTTACAATCAAACCGACCAGCAAGTTGTAAGCCTGGTGAATATTATTTTAATGATCTGTCTCGAATATTGCAAATCCAGACTGTACATGAGTTTAAATGGAGGTATTTATTAACCCGGACTCACTGTTTGATTATTAAGATCGATTTTAGGATATGAAAAAGATAGTTGTAAAAAATGAAAAGAAACACCCCGTGCGAACTATTTTTGTTGGCTATAAGACCAATAAAGAAAAACAGTGGCGTTGGAGGAAATTTCTGTAGACTGGGGACTAGAGTCCAGATGCTGTACACTGGATAGATGTTCTTACAACCCTAATGTTCACTTAGGGATGATTAATTCCAACATAAAATCCAAATAGGGGACTTAATTATATTGTCAAGAATATCTTGAAAGGTGTTGGGTGTTGATCTGTTAACATACTTTGCCATTGCTTAAGAAATGGCAGCTGCTTCCCTGCAGAGTGCTTGCGAGCATTTCAAGAGAGAATTCGTTCCAACCACAAGAGCATTCATGGAGGATATCAGCAATACCTGCAGGAAAGCATTAAGCAAAACTGAAATCCCTCAGAAAATGAATTGAACTTCTCTACGCAAATGATGCAGAAAAAAATGTGATTGATGTCCTTGCCGTCAAACTTGATTTTTTGAGAACCTTGCCTTCAATATCTATTAGACTTACTGAAAATAAACTTGAATCCTTAAGTGTCCACCTCTTTGCACGTGTTTTTTTCACTGGAAATCACATCGGTTACGGTCTGAACTGAACAACATACCAGTACATTTTCTCATTGTGATGGATCTGGTAGACTGCAAAACTTTCTTCAGACATTCTTTTTAAGGAACTGTATTGTTGTTGTAATTTATTAACTCCAGTGCACAATTTAAAAATGACCTACAAATTGTTCTGATTGGGAAAAAAAAAAATCATGAAGTTACCTCATCATTCTGACATGCAACTGATGTTTCAAGCATATAGCTCTGATTATTTATAACTTGTTGGTTGTTCAACATTTATATTTCTGCAGTGGACTCCACCTAATGTTAGCGTACCTCTTCTAAATCTGGTTGACAAGATATTTCAGCTTAACAGGAGAGGCTGGTTAAGGTTCCATTCTTTTCCCTTTTCTTCTATGAATCTTTTCAATGCCATGGCTACGATATGTTGTTTCCGTGAGTATGTTACTTCAATTATCCATGGTCGCTGATAAGGTTCTATATTTTCTGCTCAGTTTGAGGTTTTTTTTTTTATATCTCTTTTTCTGTCCCTACGTTGCTTTCTTCCCCCATCCCCATCACCATATTTTCTGCATAGTTTTTGGTGGCCGCTTTATATTTATATCCGCTCTCTCCATTTGATCATTTTTATCCGCTACAAAAATTGTATATCTAGCGTTTGTATTTTTATTCTCTATTTTCAAACTCTATGCTGTTACAACCTACATGGCTTTTTGCATGTATGAAATTTCATGCGAGGCTCAAGAACCTAGATTTCATAACCGACAGCTTTTACTTTTATTGTTCTATTGATATTTCATTTTATTTTTGTGCAGGAGGCAGGTCCTTTGGATATCAAAACAAATATTACAGTTAATTATGGAAGATGCCATTGATGATTGGATTGTCAGGCAAATACACTGGCTACGGAGGGAGGACATCATTGCTCAGGGTATTCGATGGGTCCAAGATGTAAGTATCAGAACTAGTAAGGATTTTAGTAAACTGTGTAGTATTCAAATTCAGTGAAAGGTTGAATTCCCTCTCCCCTAGCACGACGAGTACAAGAGTCCTGAATCCTGATGTCTATTCTGTGAAAAAATTGCTTTAGCTTCTTCCAGAGATTTGTCAAGAAATGGGTCACATTATTTACACTGATACTATGGATTTTTTACTTTTTACACTAAAGAATTACTATTGCAAACAAACCTAAGCTAAGTTACCAACAGTAGAACTTTTGGTGGCGCATTTTTAGGAGGCCATGAAAAGAAAATATTGTCATCATTTTCTTACTCCGAAAATTCATTAGTGTTCTTACACCGAATGATTAAATTGGAGTACTTGCATTGGATTGATTGTCATCATTTTCATACACAGAAAATTTGTCACATCTCATTTTTTTCTTCTAATTCCTAATCCTATAATTGAGTATACGTCTTTTTATTGTTGTTAATTTGAAATGATTGGACATGCATCTCCGTCTCTTGATCAGAGTGATTCTGTGAGGAAAAATAGCTGTTGCAACAATCATTTTAATTTTTCATTTTATCGATGAAATGAAAAATTTATGCTATGTTGTATAAAAACCAATGATTTAATGAGGAATGAAAATTCATTCCACCATGGTTCCTTCAGGTTCTCTGGCCCAATGGAACATTCTTTATACAATTAAGGAATGCTCAAAGTGAAGATGATTCTGAATCTATTACTAGCCGAACTGATGGAAGTAAGATCCCCAAGCCTGGATCTTTTGAGCTTCAGCTTGAGGCTGCTCGCAGAGCTAGTGATGTCAAGAAAATGCTTTTAGGTCAGTAATGTTTTATTTCTGTGACGTGAAAAGTGTGCATCTGATGTGTTTATGATCTCTCTCCAATTAACATTGTGACTGCGTATATTTTGTGTTGTTAAAAGAGAGTATGATTCAACATTGGTTTTGTTAGTGAAATCGGCCAGTTAACTTTACTTGGTCAGCCTGCTTTGATTTACAAATAAATAAGACAGCAACATTTTGGTACTTTTTTTCATTGAAAGTCATTATACCATATTTATGAGTTTACAATCTTGTAATGTTTTAATTTCCCCTATGAAGGAGACCAATTTATAATAGACTATCATTACATTCTTTTTAGGTGGGGCTCCAACACCCTTGGTAAGCTTGATAGGGCACAAGCAGTACAAAAGATGCGCAAAAGATATTTATTACTTCACTCAGGTGGGTATTCATTATTCTAAATTTATGTTTTAGTCATATTCGATCTCTGTACAAATGAACAACTTGAGTAGAATTTTGTAAATCTGCAGTCTACCATCTGTGTGAAGCAACTTGGGTATGGACTACTCGAACTATTACTCGTATCAATTTTCCCCGAGCTGCAGAGTTTAGTTCTGGAGGTTCACGGTAAGTCGGACGTCTCACAAGCAGTTAAGTGAGCGAGCAGTGTACTCTGGAACCTGTAATCCAGGTAGTGCTTGCATATTCCTCCCCCAATCTCCAGCTCAGGATCGCAAGATTTTACCTAAAGTAGCATTCAGGTTCCCTCAGTTTTGATGATAGTAAGTAGTATTTAAGTGATGAACACGAGCAGGAGTTTTGTGGATTGCTGAAAATTCTTTTGTGAATAAAAATGGTTCTGCACGTCCTTGTTTCCTTGAACTGTATATAATCTTAGTTTTAGGGTTTGTATAGAGTTAGTGGTACAGCAGGTGATGGACAATCTTTGGTTGATATTGAAAATTATTCATTCATTATTCCATTTGTTTGTATTAATGTCTTGGAGATCTTGATCTTGTTTATATTAATGATTGATCTTGTTTATTTATTCATTGATCTTGATTCATTATTGCTCAATTAGCCAACATTAAAGTTTGTAACATTCCTAGACTAACTCGAACTCCACAATTTTTAGATGAAGTTTTTGTTCAATGAAACACTAGTTGCACTCAAATCTCGCGTTTTTTCGGCGATTGTGTTTTTTTTTTTCTTTTAAACCATTACATTATTGTAATTATTTTACCTCAATAACATATATTGAGATAAATTTAGATATTTGAATCACATTTGTCCTTGGCCAACGTTCAAAGATACCACAAATCTTTGGCACAATTGTGATCTGTTTATGAACCACTCATACTCCTTTCACCTTATCCATTTCCCCATTCACCCTTTCTCCATACATACAAACACAATCTTCATCTTCAATCTCACCCCATTTTCACATCCCTCAAATCTCTCCTCTTGATTCTCTTTCAGGCTTCAATGGCTACCGCATCCGCTACCCTCTCCCCCGCCATGTCCACCGCCGCCCCGCTAGGCGCCCCCTCGAGGCGGCCGAGGAACACCACTGTCCATTACATTTCTGGTCTCAACTCCTTTGGTGGGTTGAAAGCTCACAACAACATCTTCTCGTTGGGCGTTCCCGTTTGTGCTGATCAGTCATTTGCAAACATTGTGGGATCCCTGAAACGCCCATTGAAGGGAAAGGGAAAGGGCAGAAGCGGCGGTGGGGCTCTTGGTTCCACTTGTAATGCCGCCGGTGAGATTTTCAGGATTGCCGCCATCATCAATGGGCTTGTTCTTGTTGGAGTAGCTGTGGGGTTTGTTCTTCTCCGGGTTGAGGCTTTCGTGGAGGAGTCTGAGTGATTATGATGATGATGATGATGTTCTTCACTTCTCACAATCTGTAAGTTATTTGTTTCTCTCACTTTAAACAATTCACAATATTCATTTTGCCTCTTTCTACCATCCTCTCTCTTCCCAAAATAATGCCATTGTACTTATCTTTCCTCCTATTAAAGTTTATTGGTATCAAACTTTATGAATTAAATCGTTATAAATTTGATAGTATATAAATTAAATTGTTGTAAACTATAGTTCAGAAAATAGATTTTTATCATTGAAAGTTTAAAGATCAAAAGTGTTTTTTAATCTAAATGGATTCCTTTTTCAATTCTTTATTTCGATCCAACTAAACGTGCCTCATGTTTTTAAATATGTGACATATGACTTCCAAGTTAAATTTTGATGAACATATTAATAAGAATGGAGGGTGCCTTGCCTTAGAACCTTAAAACAAAACAACGAAAAGTATCTAATGAAAAGATTAAAACGATGCCCTAGTCTAACCTAAGATTTATAAAATAAAAATGCAACTACCTTAACCCAAGTTCCATTGTCTTCAACGTAATACTGCTGTCAATCGTACAGGGGTGCTTTGCCTTTACGGCTTGAGTATTTTAAGAAATAGTCAATGAGTGATCCCATTATTGGGGTCGAAAAATGCAAACACATGCAACATGATGGGACGTATCATTTAAAACCGTCTTCTTTTAGGCGACTTTCCAACTCAGGCAAATTGGATGTGTAGTGCTTCTCTACACATGACCCACACATACGAGCATAGGCTGACCAAGCGAGCTCGCACACCCCCTCGGTCTGCTCGTCGAGATAGCTCCTTTTGGGTTGTAGCTAGACACCCGGAGGGAAAGCGACGGTCGTTGCACCATGCTAAGCATGATGGTCATTCCTGTCTCACAGTGTATGCATTTGTACTCATCATAAAAGGGAAGTATCTCGATGCATGTGTACATACAAATATGCATGAGGTCTCCATATTTTCATCATGGCGTTATAAATCATGCAGGACAACTCCCATTCTTTCACCACATATCACACTCAACATAAATATTCATAAATCATTTCAATCAAAACATAACTTTCAAATCATGGCACAGGAGTTGTGCTTCGTAACTTTTCCTTATCTCAAAACATTTCATAGCATGTCATAGCAAATCATGGTCTAACATAATATATTATAGTGCATCATGACATCTCATACATTACATAACTTATCATAACATAACATAACATTTCATTCATACCATTATAGTGTATCAGGACCCCTAGGCCGAAGCTACTACGGCTCCTTTATACTAGCTTAACGCTGCTCTCTGATATTTAATTCTAGCTAAAGGAATCTCACCAATTTTGTATAAAATAATTCAACTTAGACTCCAAATAATTTAAACGAGCTAAAAGTTAGTCCTACTAACTTTAAACCGCTTCTAAATAGTTGAAACTAGTAAGAAAGGATCCAACGTAATAAATCCAACTCGATTAAGTCAAACTGTTTGTGAGAATACACTCATTTTCAGTGAAATGAAAGAAACTAAGGGACCTTCCTTCTATATTGGAATCTTACTCCTCACTTTTTCAAGATAACTGATGTAGAAACTTTTTTTTTTTTTTTTTTTCTAATTTTGGGTTATTACCATCTGAAATGACAATCGATGTTCAATTAACTTAATTATAATTTTTTTAAAATATAATTAAAAAGAATAATTAATGTACCAAATGGCTACCATTAATATAAAAAATAAATAAGTAAGAGTTACTCCATTTATGGTGGTTCGGTTAAACTCGACTTACTCTACTAAGTTCATCAAGAAAGTTGCATAATCTAGCAAGTTTCAGTCTACAACATGTACATAAGTTCTATATGTATACATTCTGATTGATGGTTTTAACAAACAGAACAATCACAATCTTTAGACCGGTTGATTCACCAGCAGCTGGTAGCTGTGTCAATGCATATTGAAATCTTTTGCGCCACTCAAAGCTGCTCGTAATCCGATAACTGGATCTTCGAGCTGCAATTTTCAGATTTAGTATATCTGAGGCTTATAAATCCAGTAAATATAAGAATCCCTGCAAGTATCCAACTGAATTGCAGGTTGGCAAGTGCTCGAGCCCTCATATCAGCTTCCTTGGTTGCACAAATGACTGCTCCCAGCATTTTTTCTTCAATGATCCTCATGCTGCAGCCCTTAGGAACCAGGCTTGGAACCCATAGCATGAACCCCATGTTCATGAACCAACACCCTTGCAGAACAACCAACAATGAAACAACAAGAGCTGCAGGGAAGTTAGTAGGACAACAAGCAACTACGAGCACCGACACGAGAGATGCAAACACTATGAGCTGCAAGAGCCAATGGTAATGGCCTTCAATGCCATTGTGGTCAGCCGAGTGGAAATGAAGCAAGAACAGTTCTTGACTGAAGACACAGGCTGCAAAGATGCCCTCCACCCCAGACAACAAGTTTGATGAGTTATTCAACTCGCTGTAGAGGGCGAAACCCGAAAATATGGCAAGGTGGAGGAACATGGTTGCATGCTCCAAGTTGATGACTCTGAAAGACAAATGAACAAAAGGGTACTCCCAAAATTGTCTGAAAATTGCAAATACTGAAAAAGAGAACACGAAAACGAGCTCCAAATACTTGAGTTTGGAAAGCGGCCGATCAAGAGGGTACCAAAATCTTACCTTGAAGCTTGAAGAGCCTTTGAGATTATGGGTTTTGATTGTATTCACAGTGTGCCAAAGGCCAAGAAAAGTGAATACAAAACCAGATGCCACATGAGGTACAAATTGCCCCATTGAAGCCTATATTCTCAAACTCTAGCTTATCAAATCGATCTATAAGCCAATGCAATTTTTTATATCCTCTCATTTGGCTTGTAGAACAACCTAAAAATACATGATGGTTGTCTAGTCAAGTATTTGGTGCATAATGCATGTGTTTCCACTATGAAAGTTGTTGTCAAAAGTTGATAAAGGAGCTTTAAAAAATTGGTTTTCTGATTGGGAGACTGATGGGTTAGTTCAAAAACTAGATGCAAAATGAAGAACATGAACCAATACAAGATTTTGGAATTGTTAATCCTAAAATCATTGCTGCTTCCAATGTAGAATGTACAAAAGTAATAATAAGGTGAAGATCTAGGAAGCACAAACACTCTATTCTAAGTTGAGATGCAATCGAATTATGTTATGATTCCAAAATGAGTAAATTATTCGGAGTGTCAAAGTTTCTGTAATCTTTTCTAAAGTATAGACATGACTATATGGATATCTTGAGATGGATCACACTAACTGCGAGAAAAACTATAAAGATAATATTGAGTGATCTTGATGGTAAAGATTTAAAACGTCCTAAAAATTTAAAAAGAAAACATAAATAGACTCATTCAGCAGAGTTTAATGCAGCCAAGCCAATGAAAATAGGGATAGTGAAAGCTAGCAATTCAAGGTAGTGTGGTTCTAGACATTACCGAAAGCTAATGGTCGTAAAAGGTGAAGATTTAGTGCTGCCTTCAGAGAATGGTTATTGGCCATAACTGCACATGGAAAGAAAAAGTAGAAATCAAAAGCAAATGCTAAGTGGGGGAAACTTTTGTTTCAAACTAACTGAAAAAACTGTGAAGGAATCGCTAATAATAAAGCTTTTGAACTTTTCTTGACCTCTACCTTTAAATACCCATTTCGAATTTGTCATAAAGGCTTTGATAATCTTATCTCTTGCCCCTTCCTTTCTCTATTGTAATCGTGTCAATGATAAAGGAAAAGATGAATCTGGCAGACAGTCCTGCTCGTTTGAGCAAAGACGAGCACGGAAAGAAGCTCCAATTGGCATGAATAAAGATGGAATGTAAACTTCATAACATGTTGGCTTAATTGTTTAGGTCCATGATCTCTAACTTTGCAAACAAAGGGAAAAAGAGACTGATAGTATAACAGCCCAAGCTCACCGCTAGCCGATATTGTACTCTTTGGGCTTTCCCTTCCAGGTTTCCCCTCAAGATTTTAAAAAAGCGTCTGCTAAAGAGAGATTTTCGCATCCTTGTAAAGAATGTTTCGTTTTCCTCCCAACTAAAGTGGGATGTCAAGATGGTTTCTTCTTTGAGTTACAGCAGAGAGCACCATTGACGGGTTTCTATTCAAGGTTCTAAAAATAGCATTGTCCCTTTCAACTCTCCCTCAAAAAATATCCATGTACTATCATATTATACGTAACAACATTGGGTTTAACCCCTAAACATTGGGTTATACGTAAACAAAAATATTAAAGCTCCTATTACATAGAGAAGTGTCAGCACTATTTACACAATCTAAATATCAAGATTCTCTTGCAAAATCTCCCTAATAAATCATACTTTTTATCAGCGGAAAGATTAAAGAAGTAACAAAAATTAATGAGTATTGACTACCATGACTTGTATCTCTTAATGCTTTGTTATTTACCTGATTTTTATTGATCATTAGATCAACCCATGGTAGTTAGAAGAAGCACATCCCTAAAGTCCGAAGATAAACAATTCTAAATAGGAAGATAATAACACACCTTGAATTGCTTTCAACATCTAATTCAACCGAACTTCCAAGAAACCAAGCTAATCTGCATTTATAAGAAGGGGTTTTCAGTGCCTCTGCCACTGTCCCCTTAAGTAAGTTGATTGTTTTGATGAGTTCACACACTTCGATCAATCCATCATATAATCTAATATGGAAACAGGGCAATAAACAAATGTGAACAGAATCCAGAAGAGCTAAGAGAGACAAATGAGAACAGAAAAAGTAACAAGTCATTACCCTTTCAATCAAAAGTTTAAATACATAATTAGGGAACTTAATCTATTTTATGTCTGAGTTATCCATTATCAGACGATGAAGACGTGTTCGACCAAGGAAATCTCAACTCAAAACAATTATCGTGTGAAAAGATCAAAGATCCATGTATAAGGAACAAAAATAGTACTTTGATGAACTTTTCCGCATACAACTCTACCTTCCTCTATTTTATGGATAATTCTGATAAAAAAAAAATAAAAGAAAAGGAATAAACTTTAATGGCAACAAAGACCTCAGAATTTTGCTGACAAAATTTCATCTGCAACAAGTGCAGCTGCAGTGGTGACACCATGATTCATCACCGAGCACTCTGAAAAAAGGAGCAACCATATAAAGCTAACGTAGAGAACATAGTTTTATAATGAACACAAACCAACACAATTGCATAATACTCTCAAAAACATGTGCTTTTTCAAAAATTCATCTCTGAACATTTGATTTTATTACAGAAAAGAAATCAACAATAATTTTTTCTATATTGCACAATTTGATAAGTAAAAAGAAGGGTTAAGCCAAACAATCCAGAGATTGGAGAAACTGACAGGGCTATCCTTTCCATATATGATATAATCATAACTTCAGGAGATTGATAAGGTAAACAACAAAGAACATAGTTGCAGGATGTCCGCTTCATCATCACCATTCTCTAAATAATTGGGAACTGTAATGATAAAGAGTCACATGCTAAAGCTATGGCCTATACAGAGTAATGAACTGGCCATGTCTACTGCACTAAGCCAAATAAATAACCAATTGAAATTATCCTCCTAGGGGGTGTGGTAAAGCAACATATTCTCTTTTCTCAATCGCAAAATGAAAGTCTGCTCCATTCACAATTGATCACAAACTAAACACCTAAGGTTCGAGAATTCGATATATTATTGATTGCGGATTAGAGTCAATCAGAGCTACCTTTTCCATAGAGAATTTAACTGAGAGAAGAAACACGAGGCTTTAGATATAGTGTATCAACAAAGACCAAAAAGATTTCCTCACATGGTAAATCCAAAAGACTTGATGAACACAAACAAACACAATTGCATAATGCTTCAAGAAAAAAGTATTCATTCTGAGAAACTTATCAATGAACGATTTACCACAGAGAAAAGGAAACACCAATTGGAAATTTTAGTACGCTAAAGCTAGGCCTGCCCAGAGTTCTAAACTGGTGTCGATGTAAAACTAAGCTATACAACAAACCAAGTGAAATCATCCTCCTGAGAGGTGGAGGCGAAGCAACATTATCTATATCCAATCCCAAAACGAAAGCCTCCTCCATTCACAAATTTTACCACCTAAATTCTAAAACGCAAGGAAATTCCAGGTTCGAGTTAACTATCCTCCCATTTACACATCGAATTATAAAATAGGCATATCAAAATATGGACGTATGAACAAGGTAGCCTAAAAGGAACCACCAAACGCATCTAAAAAGAAAAGGAAAAAGGGAGAATAACTTCGTCTGAATATTCCGGCGACAACAAACAAGTTGATCGGTAAATAACCTGAATTCTTAAGCGACAACGGTAGGCCGTTGTTTAGAAGGCTGATTCTTCTGAACAGAGTCTCCGAGAAAATCTTCCATGTTGTAGATGACAGTGATGTAAAGAGAGCAGCTAGGACACCGAGCAATCTCTTCGCCGAGCTTAAGATCCTCCTTCGTGATCTGGAACAAGTCGCCGCAGGGGCATGGGTACGTGAAGGCCTGCAGCTCCTCGTTCCACTCCATGTCTTCTATCTCCACGTCATCGTACGACATCGTTGGTTCAGAGGATTCGGCGAATTTGGCGGCGATGGCGAGTCTGCAACCGACGAATTCGGAGGTAGACGAAGAAGATTGAGTAAGGGCTATAGGGATTTGGGTTCTTTGGACTCTGAATTTCGGGAGACCGCCTCCAAATTAGGCTTTTTTTTTTTATTTTTTTTTTTTTTTAAACTAGTTCCAAAGTGTAACTCACATTAAATTCTTTCTTTTATTAGGGTTTAAGCATGCTACAATTATTTGTAATGCAGACTTTGTGGCATGTTATGCTATATCATAGGGGTGTACATTCAACCCGACAACTCGGACCAACCCAACCCGAACTATAATGGTTGGGTTGGTTTGGATTAGCATTTCGGGAAGGGTTTGGTCCATTTTTTTGAATCCGAACTGAATCAGTTCGGTTTCGGGTTCATGGACAAAACTTTTGGGTTGACACAAGCCAAACAAAAATATACAAAATACATTAAGAATTTTTTTTGATTTTATGGGTTTGTCGGAGTGGTACTGAGGTCTCCCCACGAAAACTTACGTTTTTTTATTGAATTTGTTTTTTTTTTCAATAATTATAGATTAATTTGTATTTGTACGTGAATTTTTAATATATTTTATCTAAGATTGTATCCAATAATTATAATTTTCAAGAAATATGATATATAGTTATTTATAGTTTTAGGATAATGTTGAACTATGTTAATATATTACAATTTTCGTTCGTTTTTTTTTTTTTTTTTTTTTTTTTTTTTTTTTTTTTTTTTTTTNTATTTGTGTTTGTACCTGAATTTTTAATATATTTTATCTAAGATTATAACCAAATAATTATAAATTGTGGATATATAAAACTTAAAAAAAAAATTTGGTAACCCAACCCGAAAATAGAGGGTTGGGTTGGGTTGGGTTGTGAAAAGTTTCGGGTTGGGTTGGGTTACTAATTCAACCAACCCAAACTTTTGGATTGGGTCAAAAAAATCCTCCAACCCGACCCAACCTGGACCATGTACACCCCTACTATATCTATAGCCACATGCACATGAAGAGCACTCAGGTAATGTTGATGGACGGACAGGTGCCTGAATAGGTGGTCTTCCCTTTCGCACCTCCCTAATATAATGATGATAACCAAGGAGATACTGCAGTTTCTTATTTAGGCCGTTGCAGCAAATTAGGAGAATCGTGCTGGTAAAGACAACTTCAGCATGTCGCAGGAGTCAAAGTAGTATTTATGACTTGCTAGTATTCATGGGAAAACGATTGACTATACAACGGACCACATGGGTACTTAGTAGATGGCTGGTACAAGGATCCGTCCACTGTAACTTAGCCTTAGTATTGTGGACCTACTTAAGTTTGCCACCTAGCCTTAGGTAGATAAAAATTTGATAACGATCATCTTTCAATGTGCCCCTTAAGTCCGTCAATGTTGGAATTAGAATGAGGTCACATTTTTCAGGTGATACCCAGAAATTATGCATAGGTACATATTGATCCGTCGCCAAACTTCACATTCCCAATGAGGTTCTCATCATGCTCCTTGAACTTTGTTCGATCTTTAATCATGTAGTTGCTTGCACAATTGTTTAGGTACTACGTGTTGGTCTCCACTTGGTCTTCTCTATTTGTGAGAAGGTTCGTCATAACCATCTCTTAGTAGAGCACGAACAGGTTGGACATCTTCTCGTCCAACATCAATGCGAGCCCTTGCTCATGCATGAATGTGAGGTTTGCCTCCTCATCGCTTTCTTGTTGCAAAGTTCTACTGCACAATGCCCGTATTTTTCATAAGAATAACACTTGATCATGTACTTGTCCTTCCAATGGTTTGTGAGGTGTTGTCACAGCCTCCTCTGCCACCACATCTGTGCCAACGCCTACTACCTTTGTTTTCTTTATTGTGGCTATCACGTCCCTTCGTACCTTAAAAGAAAGAATTAGCTACATTTTTCTTTCTTTTTTCTTTTCATGCAAGCCACTCATCGTGTGTGAGTAAGAGGTGTTTCTCTTCCTCTTTACCGTTATAAGCACGAAATCTCTCCTCATGGGCCTTAGGATAACCAATGACCTCATGTGATATGTTCTTAAGGTCGCCAAATTGCTCGATGGAGGTAATGATTTGCATGAACCTTGGGGGACGACTTGAAGGAACTTCTTGACGATAGAGATCTCCTCCACCTTGTTGTCTAACGAGCAGATGCCAATAATGATTGTCGTCAATGTCATGGCAAAGTCATCCAGCAACTCACTGTCCTTCATGCGGATAGCTCGAACTAACTCTTCAAGGTCTATACCTTTGCTTCCTTGACTTTGTCCACACTTATTTGCATTGTTTGTAACCTCTTTCACGCTGCCTTTGCCGAGTTCTTCTCTACAAACATAAGAATGATGTCCTCCAAGTTTAATTGGTAAATGGCAGCAAGAGTCATATTGTCATTACACTCCTCAAACGTTGTCACCATACTCAATAGTGTCTCGCATGTCTTGTGACTATAAATTAACACACATCTTCATCGACTATGTTGGGTAGTTACTCTTCATGAGTAACAATACTGTAGCGTTTTTACTCTTCTCATTTTCACTTTTTATTATTGTTACATCTCCTTCGGTAACTCTTAGTGGTGATGGAATTTATTTCGACATCATAGGTCTGATACTATATGTTAATTTTAACACTCCGATCGAAATATTTCGAAACAAATAACGGAATTAGAAAAAAACAACTTAAGTAGAGTGTTTCTCTTTACTGAAGAACCCTAAACATATGTTTTTCAATTCTTTTTGTTGTTCTCGTTAAAACATACATTTGATGAAGAACTTACTTTAACTACTAAGTAAACTTTACCAATTAGTAAATGTCAGACTCCACAAGCTAACCGTTCTCCCACTCAGATAAGGATCTAATCAATCCAAAAATTAATTCTCGAAGGATTTGCCTCTTCATCAATATCTTCACCACATCGTAACATACGTAGAAGCTACAAAAGATCAACCAAGGCTTTGCATAACCTCAATTTTCCAACATCAACCCATTTTCTTAACATGTCTGCTTGATGCACCTTCTATCTATCTTCTCAAAATGCATATTATCTTCTTTCACTAACCTGCGAGTGAAATGATACTGTCCTCTGATGTATTTTTGTTTTAATGTCAAGATCACGACACCGCACAATTGAAAAAGTACGATCATGACATTAGGCTAGGTCGCATATGTAGGCCTTAGCGTACTTGATCTATTCTCAGAAACCGAAACCGACTCAGAGGTTCTTCTTTACTCGGTTCGTTGGAACTCGCCCCTTCCCTTCTTAGATTTTTGTCCGACCCACTTTTTGGATAACAATCCATGCAAGATTTAACCAAACTGCTTGGTTGTGGTGATCCCCTTTTAGTGACCCATGGCAACGACAGATCCTACGCCCAAAGAGAGCAAGAACTTACCAACTATTTGAGGTAATTGGGGCCGATTGATTGTATGCCGACCAATTTGGGAAGACAATCTGAACCAAGTTCCTTTCGGTTTAATATCTCTCTCTCCGGGATGCCTAAACTTCAAAATTCAATGAGGGAAAATACTCAGTTGCTACAACTGAATGCAGCGTGTGAGCTCTATTTTTCGGTCCGTTTGATACTAACCCTATTTTGGATTTCGATACTAACCCTATTTTGGCTTGAATTGTGACGTATTAGAGAAATTTCAAGAATTTTGAATCTCTTAACTCATTGAAAAACTAGTTCAGAAAGACACGAATTTTGAATCTCTTAACTCATTAAAAAACTAGTTCAGAAAATCTCTTAACTCATTATCTCTTAACTCATTGAAAAACTAGTTCAGAAAGACACGTATCATCCATGTAAGTAGCACATGGACTTAAAGCAAGCAAGTAGCACATGGACGCAAGCAAGTAGCACATGGACTTAAAGCAAGTAATATGGCTTTGATTTCAACCGTGACATCGGTATGACAACTCTAGAGAGATGAATAAGAACTCGACCAGCTCCACTCTCAAAGTATCTCTCAAAATATCTCTTGAAAATTTAAATAAACACTATATAACTCTTTTTGTGGGTTTAAGAGTAAATTTGATCCTTTTATCGGAAGGTTATGTCAATGAAGTCCATGATTAATTAATTTTAGATTAAGGATAAAAAAGTCATATAATTTTCTTTTATATATATATAATAATTATGTAGGGGAGAAAGAGGGGAATGCGTTTCCATTTATGACACAAAGTTTTCAAAAAGTCAATGAAGATTAAGTCTTATAATCTCGTTTTTTCAATAAATAAATTTTTATGAAATAAATAAAATTATCGTTAATATTTTTCAATAAATACGGGTAAGTTGAGAATGGGGTATAATTAAAAAAAATAAATAAAAATAAAAAATAAAAAAATAAAAAAATAAAAAAGTGTAAAAGGAATATTACAGCTTTAAATAACTTGAAGGATAAGCCATAAGACATTTGTGTCCCTATGTGGCGTAAAATTTATGTACAAAAGAAAAGAAAAAAATATATATATACGCAACTCTTCCGACACGACACACAAATAATGTATGTCCATATGTCGGCTTTACCCTTCCAATTTCAAACATTAAATTTTCATTTTCATATTCACAAAAAATCAATTATTTTAAAAAAAAAAATTAAAAAAAAAAAAAAACTGCTTTCGGCTTATCGATTCAAAGAATCCACGTGGCGGATTTTCGTTGGAGCACTGCATTCCATTTCCGTACACCCTTCTGCACCATATCTGACCTTCTTCAACTACCCCAAGCGCCATGCAAATCGGAACGCCCAGTACTTTCTTTTCTGTTTCGCCTTTTCTACTTGTACGGCCGCTCCGCTTCCCGGAGCTTGAACAGCTCTGGCGCGTTCTCCGCCACTCGCCACACCTTCACCGACCGATCCAGGCTTCCACTGTATACAATCCACCGTCGGCTACTGTTATAGAGCTTCCTGGCTGCGGTTTCCTCCGGCAGCGATGGTGATTCTTCTTTATCTTCCTTAACCGCTAAGCATTTGACTGGACCTGCGTGGCCGGTCAGAATCGACAAGCATGTATGAGATCCGCTATTCTCTTCTCTCCGCCAAACGCAAATGTTTTTATCTGCGGATCCGCTGAACATCATGTTTCCGGCCGTCGCTAAACAGAGCACCGCCAGTTTATGGCCGCGGAGGATGCCGCCGTGCGACAACTGCTTCTCGCTCTCCCAGTAATTCACCACTCCATCCGACGAACCGCTGTACAACACCGCCGAATGCCGATTCACCGCCAAGGCCGTCACCGCATTTTCCTGTTTCAGTAACACATGAACCAGAAAATGCTTCGTACCTTTCCCCTGCATCTCCCTTCGCCAAACCTTCACTGTTCCATCGGCAGATCCAGTGAAAACAAGGCTTTCTAATCCCGATGCGACGGCGTTCACGGCGTCATCGTGAGCGCTAATTGATTCTAGACATTTCGAATTCGAGATTCGCCAGACCTTCATCGTTTTGTCCCAAGATCCAGAGTACAAAAGCCCTAACTCTTCGTTCAAGCTCATCGATGAAATGGCGTCGAAATGCCTAATACGAAGGACGTTGTGATGGCGACGAACTTTCACGTAATTTCTCGGATTCATCGAGCTCTTCACGAATTCCTTCAATGTCGGTAGGCTTCCAATTCGGCTATGAGATTTCGGATTCTTCGACGAAACTTTCCAGATTCGAATTTTTCCGTCTTGATGTCCGGTGAAAATCCTGTCTGCGCAGAAGATAATCGATTTCACTAATCCACTACTCGATTTAAATCCTGTATACTCCTTCAAATTCTTCCACACGCGAATGTTCTTGCTATCCGATCCAGTGTACAACAAATCCCCTGCCACAGCCAACGAATACACATGACCTTCCTCTCTAACCAGAGATCCAATCAATCCATTCCGAGCGTAAAATTCATCATCGTACAAATTCATCCTCGACGTAACAATCCAGGGCGATTTCGAATACGGAGAAGCCGATTGATTCCACGGCGACATCAAGGACGGCGAAGCGTCACTACTCGCCGGCGATTTGTGGTAGTTATACACCGGACTCACCGCACTGCTATGCCGTGAAGAGAACTCGTAATCGCTACCGGAAAAAATCGCCGGATCGGACTGCAAGTACGCTCCAAATCGCCTTCGATTTAATCTGCCGGGCCGCTCCATCACCATAGCTCCTCCGCCTTGTGCGCCTCTCATTGAAGAATCGAAACCGCAAGAAAATAAATCGTTTGAAAAATATTAGAATTGTAAATGAAAATAAATGAAAATAGTTTTGGAATTATTTTCTCAAATGCAGGGAGAAGGGAAGGTGAATATATACATTGTGAGGGAATAGGATTCTGCCACGTGGTGGAGAGAGATAAAACTATCTTAAGGAACCGGGATACCGGGGGTGCCAGTAACAAGGTAGATGAATTTGGTGATAGCCGGTAAAAGACCCACGATTTTATTTTCATTTTTAATTATTACTTTTTTTTTTTCTTTCTTTTTTGCGGCGTTTAAACTCCACACGTTAATTCGGGGGCACTGAAACGGCGTCGTTTCATTGTGTGTTTATGGACCAGACATCCGGTCGGGGGAATTTGGATGGTCAAATATTGGAATTGGTAAACTGAGTCAACGAATTAAGAATATTAATTTTATTTTGGATGTGTTATTATGCTCTTTAATTTTATTTATTATAAGCATAAATTCTCATAATTTTATTTTTGGTCCTTTAAAAGTTTAAATAAATAAAAATAATGTCACTCATTTATATATTTATAATTTTTTTTTTAATTAAATTACGCGAGACTCCAATCATCCTGTATATATATATTTTTTATATATAAAAATTAAGAAAAGAATAATAAAGGTCAAATTAAAGGGAAATAGAAGAAATTAAATTCGAGCTTTTACACATGTATAAAAGTCAAGTTTGTTGGCTAAAAAAATCACCCCTTAATATATATATATATATATATATATATATATATATATATATATATATATAATTTTGGCTACATAAAGAAAATGATTGATATATGAAAATAGAAAAGATCAAATAAGGAAAATAAAATGAAAAAGGTTTGTCATTTTGTACAAATAAATATTTTTTAAATATTTTTTTTCTTTTGTTTTTTAATAATTAAGTATATTTTATGTGACAATAATAACGAACTTATTTTTGTTTGTTTTCCACCTTAAAATTGAAAGGTAGGTTCATTTCTTAAAATATTGTGTATTTTAGTTTAAAATTTAGAATTTGAATTTTCTAAATAATATCTAGAAATATATACCTCTTTCTCTCTAATTATTAGGAATAAACTTTTTATTTTAAGAGAGAGAAACCTATATAATTTGGTCATTAAATGATACCATTGTCGTTCAAGCTCAAGTTTGAGCTATAGTTTCAAATTCTTCAAAATTCAATCAATTTAAACTACTCAACTCAAACTATAAACATTGAGATTGGATTATTATTATTATTATTATTATTATATGAATTAAGTTGAATTATTTTAAAAAATTAGGTAATTCAACTCCATTCATTCAAAAAATAAGGTTATAATCCAACTTTATCCTACCATATTTTTAAGGTCACAATGATGATTAAAAATATTTAATATTTATAATTAAAATTAATGATACACCCTGACTACTAGTAAATATTTAATATTTTAATTATATCAAATTTTAGTTATTAATATAATAAGTAATAACTAACCGGAAGACTATCGGAAAAAGTCAAACTGAGCCATAAATGGGATTAAAAAGTCGTGTGGTTTGGTGACCCATAACCTTCACTTTTTATCCCTCACCACTCAAAACCATTCTATCTTTTTCTCCAACGCCGGTTCACTTCCTCCAACAAAATCCTAATCTCAAATGTCAACAACGCCTCTTAATATTAGCGCCACCACCCCACGCGCCGCCGCAGCCTCTCCCACCCCTCTCGACTGCCACGTAGCATATTTAAATCACTCTTTTCAATGAGTCTCCTCCACGTGGCATTGTGCGTCAGCGTGACTGGACATGTTCGTGAGGGTTCAATGGAAAGGGACAATTTCTGTTCTGCAATGATTGAGGATATTTGTCACTACACTCCGACACCTGGCGTCTACCTTTTTTTCTTTTTTTTTTTTTTTAATTTATTCCATGAATTAGGAATATTTCAAATTTTTTAATCTATTTAATTAATTGTAGCATAAGTTATTGAATGAAATATGTATAATTTTACATAATTAAACATTTATTGAGCACTTTTTTTTTTCTTTCTTTTGAATGAATTATTAAATAAAATAATATAAAGTATTGATTAAAAATAATAAAAGCGTTCATATTTTATTAATATATGGACTGATGGAGAAAACTATGATCGTAATTAATTACTAAATAAATAATCCATTTTAATTAATAACTATTATATATGTGTTGTAAAATTAGAAATAAGCGAAATATAATTAATCATAATTTTCTAAATTTTTTTTTTTTAACTTTATGATAGGATCACCAAAATTGGAAAAAATAAATTGAAATAAAATATATAGGAAATTATTTATTTTGAAAATTGTAATTAAATTGAGAAATAATTGACCATTTATACTGATAATTTTAATTGGCGGCTAAGTGCCCCTAGCAAAATGAGGTGACATAAGCAAGAGATGCCCAAATTGTCACCTATGTTACATGCATTAAATATAAAGACTATATATTATAATTAATGTGGGGGGACAGCTGGTGTATGAAAATTAAGTGTTAAATTCGTATATTTAATATTAATGCATATAGTTTGTAAAATGTGGTTACTATAATTATTCACCCTTTACCACCTAGTAAGTTTTTGGAAGATAAAATCAAAATTACCCTTCAACTTGATAAGGCCTATCAAATTAAACCCTAGTTTAATTTCAATTTCATTATTTATTTTAGTTTTTATATATAAAAAAAAACGTAGGTTGAAATTTCATAAATTTTATATTAATATATGTTTCATATAATTACAACAAGTTCAACGATGACATGTTACGTGATAAAATCGACGTCTATTATTTTGATCAAAATTAAATTACAATTTATTGGATAAACTTAAATTTATTTGCAATGACTTAATTGTCGAGTACAATTAATAGTATTTGTTAGATAAACACGACTCTCCACGATAGTATGATAATGTCCACTTTGAACATAAGCTCTCGTGACTTTGCTTTGGGCTTCCCCAAAAGGTCTCACACAGTATCTACTAACGATGAACTTGGACCATTATATATGGTATCAGAACCATCCCCGGTATGCTAGTGAAGATGTTGAGGTGAACAATATCGACTTGAACGAGAAGATTCCTACTTTTGATTTATTTTTTTGGATAGAGTGTCGTATAAGTTTACATTAGAATTTTAGTTAGGATAAAAATATTGGAGGATTAGTCTAAATATTTTTGGGAAAAGGAAGTAATTGATATGATTAAAAAAAGAAAAAAAGAAAAAGGAAAAGGAAAGAATGTAGGTGACGTGTCAGTTGAGAAGGGGTGGATAAGGAGTCTAAATTTGATGAGTAGGACGTGGTGAAAGATGAGTTATAGACCCATTCCTTCTCGAAGAACACGTGGCAGAATTGTAGAGTGTGTTTAATTCAATGTGTACCTAAAAAGGTTTTCAATGCCGAATTTAAGATTCTTTGAAATTTTTCCTTCCAAAATGGTTTGAATAAATCAACAAAATACCATTTATTCCTCTAATTATTTATTTATCTGGATTTACCTATTTTATTATTTTTATTATATATGTTTATTAGGAAATCTTCTTATAAATTATTTATTTGAAAATAATATTAACAGTTAAATAGAATCCAGAACTTAAAAAACATATTATTTATAATATATTTATTAATGAATAAAGTTAAATATTTATTTACATAAAATTTTGATAATATTAACGTCTTAATTTATTTTATTTTGGATAAGCTCAATTAATTATTAATTGATCTTAGTTTACAAAATTATTTTAATTATAATAAATCAATAATAATTTTTTAAATATATATATTTAATTTATTTTAACACCTACTAAGGTTTGAACTTAAAAGTACAAATTGTACTACAAATCAGTTCATCCTCGGGATTTCACGACTCTTCGTCTCCCTCTCGTTTTTTATGTTTATAAACTCATGATCATTCCCTAAATTAGGGGATGTGGGACTTTCACTTTCATCATCCAACACCTCCATTTGAACAAAGTACGCCTCCTCCTCTTAATCGAGTCGATTCCTTGAACAAAGTACGCCTCCTCCTCTTAATCGAGTCGATTCCTTTTCTTTTTTCTTTTGGAGTTCTTTGTTCGAACATCTGTACCAATCTATTGACAAACTCCTTTTCTTTTGGAGTAGTTTTTTGTTCGACATCTGTACCAATCTATTGACACAACTGACTCCTTTTCTTTTGGAGTTCTTTGTTCGACATGTGAGGATAGATTTACCAATCTATTGACACAACTAAGTTTATAGGGTATGACTCTAATAAATACCATTTGTAACAGCCCACCATATCCACCGTTAGCAGATATTGTCCTCCTCGGACTCTCCACAATGGTATGATATTGTCCACTTTGAGTATAAGCTTTCATGACTTTGTTTTGGGCTTCCCCGAGAGGCCGCATCCCAATGAAGAGAGTATTATTTGTTTATAAACTTATGATCATTTTCTAAATTAGCCGATGTGGGACTTTTATCATCGAATAAGGACCATAATTGTTTTGGCCTTTTTTTTTTATATTATTATTATTATTATTATTTGGGTAGTTACATTTTAGAACCTTTATTAAACATGAACAAAATTCTAAAAAGATAATGATTGTTTTAAAATAATAGATTCTAGAACAAAAAAAAAAAAAAAAAAATTATATATTCTTTTTAAGACACTAATTTTTTCCGATGAACAAGTGGAAAAAATTAATAGTTTATTTTGTTGTAAATTTTAATAATTAATATATTTTGTAAATAAGAAAAAGGGAGAGAATAAAAGTTGGGGAAAATGAATAATATAGTTTTATACATTTCTTTTAAATACAAGACATCACAACCAAGATGAAAATGATGATAACACCAACATGTTTTTCTCTCACATATCATTCAAAAACCCTAATTTTTTTTATAAGCTCGGGTGTAACATTTGTAATGGCCCAACTGACACAATATCTACCACTCAAAAGTGTGGATAGATCTTAAAATATTATTACTCAAGAAACCATACAGAATTAAGAATGAGAAATAGAATTGAGATAGAAGGTTCATTCATATTTACCAACTAATACCTCCAAATAAATAAAATATAAACTAACTAAATCTTGAGAATAAAATAAAATATATCACTAATCAAATATTAACTAATGAGGAACATCTTCATTAATTCAAATTATCAATAAGTTCACTAAATTCTCACAGCAACTTTATTGCTAGCAAATATTGTCTTTTTCGATTTTCCCTCAAAATTTTTAAAAAGCTTCCACTAGGGAGAGGTTTTATTAAGAGGATATTTTGCGGTGATAATTAGTTAGAATATATCTCAGATATTTAGGGAGTTGTTAGTATAGATTTGATTAACGGTATATTTTATTTATTTACCAGATTTAGTTAGATATATATTTTTTCTATTTTTAGGTATTAGTTGATAGTTTGTATCCTATATAAACGTGGTAAACCTGAATGAAGATCATACTTTCGATCCCAATTCTATTTCTATTTCTCATTCTTAACATGGTATCAGAGCACCGATCTTGGTGTTCTTAAATATCAAAATTTCCTTTATGGCGGAATCAGCCAAATCCAGCTTCAAAATTTCGGATGTTGATTTAAAACATCCGTACTATATTCATCACTCTGATCAGCCAGGATATTCACTTGTTCCAATCAAATTAAATGGAGCAAATTATCAATCCTGGAGTAAATCAGTTATGCATGCTCTTATTGCCAAGAAGAAAATTGGCTTCATTGATGGCACAATTCAGGAACCGTCCCAAGATGCAAATTCAACCGAATTCGAACTCTGGAATCAGTGCAACAGTATGATAATATCTTGGTTAACTCATTCCGTTGAAGCAGATATCGCTAAAGGCATTATTCACGCCAAGACAGCTCATCAAGTGTGGGTTGATCTTCACGATCAATTTTCACAAAAGAATGCTCCAGCAATTTTTCAAATACAAAACTCGATAGCAACGATGTCACAAGGAACCATGGCGCTGTCAACATATTTCACCAAGCTCAAAGCACTCTGGGATGAACTGGAAGCGTACCGCACACCATTTACCTGTAATCAACGTCAAATACATATTGATCAACGCGAAGAAGACAAGTTGATGCAATTGCTCATGGGGCTCAATCAGTCTTATAAAACGGTGAGATCTAACATATTGATGATGTCTCCATTACCTAATGTGAGGCAAGCCTATTCATTACTTGTACAAGAAGAGATGCAGCGTCAGGTAACTTCCGAACCTACTGAGAATTTCTCGATTGCATCAGCAGTGCAAAAGAAAACAATATATTCAAAATTCGCCAAGGACAAAAAGTGTGAACACTGCAATAAAAGTGGTCATACAATCAATGAGTGTCGAATTCTTAAGTTTCACTGTAACTTTTGTGATAGAAGGGGCCATACAGAAGATCGGTGTCGACAGAAAAATAATTCTGGAAGGACAAGACAAGACAATCAACACAATAACCGTGGCTATCGATCATCTGCAAATATGGCCGATGTTTCACAGTTGAATACAGAAGAACAGTCACCTAATTCCATTCCAAATTTTTCTTCTGAGCAATTACGACAGATAGCACAAGCCTTATCTGCAATCAATCATCACCCTTCTGGTAATTCCGACAATCACGTCAATGTTGCAGGTTTGCTTCCCATATCTACATTATCTATTAACTCTGCGAGTTCTAATTCATGGATTCTCGATAGTGGAGCTACGGATCATATAGTATCAAAATCTTCTGTTATGACTGAACCAAAGGCTGCCATCATGTCTACAATAAATTTGCCTAATGGAGAGACAGCACGTGTGTCACATACTGGCAATATTTCCCTTAGCCCTAACCTTCAATTAAACAACGTTTTATGTGTGCCTTCATTCAATTTAAACCTAATGTCGATCAGCAAACTTACCAATAACTTGAAATGTTATGTCACCTTCTATCCTGATTCTTGTGTTATGCAGGACTTGGCTACGGGGAAGATGATTGGCTCGGGTAAACAATTTGGAGGTCTCTATCATATTTCTTCATCTCCAATCAAATCTTCAGCTCATCAAGTATCTCAGTCATCTGATTTGTGGCATTTACGCCTAGGTCATCCTTCCTTTTCTCGTTTTAAATTTCTAGCTGATCAATTGCATCTTAATAATGCGAGTTATTCTCATAATTGTAGTATCTGCCCGTTAGCAAAACAAACTAGGTTGTCTTTCCCAAGAAGTTCAATAACAACCCATTCTGCTTTTGATCTGATACATTGTGATGTTTGGGGACCACATAAAATTCCTACCCATTCTGGTTTGCGTTTTTTTCTCACTATTGTTGATGATTTTACTCGATGTACTTGGGTTTTTTTAATGCAACATAAGTCAGAAGTACATCATTTGTTAATGAACTTTGTTAAATTCGTTCAAACTCAATTTCATACTACTATCAAGATAGTTCGATCAGACAATGGGACTGAGTTCCTATCTTTGCAACCATTCTTTACTTCTTGTGGTATTGAATTTCAGCGCACTTGTGTCTATACTCCACAACAAAATGGAGTCGTAGAACGCAAGCATCGCCATATCCTAAATGTAGCTAGGTCTCTTCTTTTTCAGTCACAGGTTCCACTTAATTTTTGGGGAGAGTGCATTTTAACGGCTGTTTATCTTATAAATAGAACGCCATCACCATTATTATCTAACAAGACACCCTTTGAAGCACTCTACAAACGACCACCTACATTTCATCATCTTAAAGTTTTTGGTTGTAAATGTTATGCAACTATAGTACATCCTAAGCAAAAATTTGAACCTAGGGCAACTCCTTGTGTTTTCGTAGGATATCCTTGTGGTCATAAAGGTTACAAGTTGTATGACATGCAATCTCACAAATTCTTTATCAGCCGTGATGTCAAATTTTGTGAAGATGATTTTCCTTTTTCATCAGCTTCACAAACTTCGACATTAGTTCCTTCGACTCCTATTGTACCACTTCATGATCCATCCTACTCAAACATCCATCCTCCACCTTCTATTCCTTCACCTCCTACTCCTCCTTCACCTCCTATCCCTTCACCTACTACTCCGTCGTCTCCTCCACCTTCTCCAGATTCGCCCACTAATTCCAATCCTATCCCACCTGATACATCAGCTCCACTTCGACGTTCTACTCGTACTAAACAGCCTCCAGCTTGGCATAAGGATTATGAGATGTCTTCTGGAGCCAATCATTTAACCTCTAGCTCAAGTCCCGGCACTGGCACCAGGTATCCCCTTCATCATTACCTTTCATTCTCTCGTTTTTCTCCTACTCAACGTGCTTTTCTAGCTCTTATTACATCCCAGACAGAACCTAAAACCTATGACGAGGCAGTTGGCGACCCGTTATGGCAGCAGGCTATGAATGATGAAATTGCAGCTTTGGAACGTAATCATACATGGTCTCTCGTTCCTCTACCACTTGGTCATAAAGCTATTGGTTGTCGTTGGGTGTACAAAATTAAATACAACTCTGATGGTTCTGTTGAACGTTATAAAGCTCGACTAGTAGCAAAGGGATACACTCAGGTTGAAGGTATTGATTACACAGAAACATTTTCCCCTACAGCGAAACTTACTACACTTCGTTGCTTACTCACTGTTGCTGCTGCTCGAAAATGGTTCACCCATCAGTTGGATGTTCAAAATGCCTTTCTCCATGGTAATCTAGACGAGGAAGTTTATATGTCTTTACCACCAGGTCTTCGCCGACAGGGGGAGAATACAGTATGTCGGCTCCATAAATCTCTTTATGGATTAAAACAGGCTTCTCGCAATTGGTTCTCCATATTTTCTACAACTATACAAAATGCAGGCTACACTCAGTCCAAAGCAGATTACTCTTTGTTTACTAAGAGTAAAGGTACTTCTTTCACTGCAGTTCTAATCTATGTTGATGATATTCTGTTGACAGGCAATGATCTCGAAGAAATTCAATATCTCAAGACTAGTTTACTCCAGAAATTTCTTATCAAAGATTTAGGAAATTTGAAATATTTTCTAGGCATTGAATTTTCTCGATCTAGAAAAGGAATTTTTATGTCTCAAAGGAAGTATGCTCTAGACATACTTCAAGACACAGGTCTTACAGGAGCACGTCCAGACAAATTTCCTATGGAGCAAAATCTGAAACTTTCTTTAACTGAAGGAGAGAAGTTGAATGATCCAAGTAAATACAGACGGTTGATTGGCAGATTAATATATTTGACCGTCACTAGGCCTGACATAGCTTATTCAGTTCGTATGCTTAGCCAATTTATGCATGAACCAAGAAAACCACATTGGGAGGCAGCTCTTCGAGTTCTGAGGTACATCAAAGGCACTCCTGGTCAAGGACTTCTACTGCCATCTGAAAACAATTTAAGATTACAGGCATATTGCGATTCTGACTGGGGTGGTTGTCGAACTTCCAGACGATCTATTTCTGGGTTCTGCATTTTCCTCGGAAATTCAATTATTTCTTGGAAGTCTAAAAAGCAGACTAATGTGTCCAGATCATCAGCAGAAGCCGAGTATCGAGCTATGGCAAATACTTGTTTAGAGTTAACTTGGTTAAGATACATTCTTCAAGACTTGAATGTTCCACTGTCCGAACCAGCATTATTATATTGTGATAATCAAGCAGCATTACATATAGCAGCCAATCCAGTTTTTCATGAACGTACGAAACACATTGAAATAGATTGTCATATAGTTCGAGAAAAGTTACAAGCTGGAATCATCAAACCGTGTTATGTTTCGACCAAAATGCAATTGGCAGATGTTTTTACTAAAGCTTTGGGAAGACAGCAATTTGACTTTTTGAAGGACAAGTTGGGTGTGATCGACATACACTCTCCAACTTGAGGGGGAGTATTAAGAGGATATTTTGCGGTGATAATTAGTTAGAATATATCTCAGATATTTAGGGAGTTGTTAGTATAGATTTGATTAACGGTATATTTTATTTATTTACCAGATTTAGTTAGATATATATTTTTTCTATTTTTAGGTATTAGTTGATAGTTTGTATCCTATATAAACGTGGTAAACCTGAATGAAGATCATACTTTCGATCCCAATTCTATTTCTATTTCTCATTCTTAACAGGTTTCCACAGCCTTATAGAGAGAACGGTTCGTTCTCCTCTCCAACCGATGTGAGATCTCACAATCCACCTCCTTTTTGGGCCAGCGAGGATGTTGACACTTGTTTCTCTCTCCAATCGATGTGGGATCTCACAATTCACTTGAGGGCCATGTGTCCTTGTTGGCACCTGTTCTTCTCTCCGATCGATGTAGGACCTCACAATGGTACCATTCGTAATGGGTTAAAACCTATTTTATCATGACAACCTTACAATGTGTTTCATTTTCATCCTGAAAATCTTCAACCCAAATAAACAACAACTACATTTTCAACTGGTTAAAACCTATGTTATCGACCAAAAAGTTAAAATTTGATCTTCGGTCACACCATACAATATAAGAATAATATCCATAGTTTGTAACCCAGTTAGGCATAGATGAAACAATTTTCCAAACTCTTGCTTTCGTTGTTTGTGGAAGGCATCTGATACTTCACTTTCTCTCTTTGTTTTTCTTAATTTTGGAGGAAGGGATGTGAAAAGATGAATAGAGAGGTATGAAGGTTGTGTTCATCATGATTTGGTGTTTGTAGGGTTTTGAATCTTTTTTTGGAGAAAAGGTTATGTGGGTTGGATTCTTGTTAGTGGAGTATGGGCATGTTGGTGGATATGTTTTTTACTAAATTATTGAAGTGTTTTTGTTTCCAAAAGCATGAGAGAGCTTGGAAGGACCATCTAACCATGTCGGAAAAGGAGCAAAGGGTTCGAGTTCGACTAACTAATCAACTATCGTTTGATATGTTCAACATTCCTCGAGGATTCATGTAGCATTGGTTAAAAAAATTAAACAAAATAAGTTTATAAGTTTATAAGGCCTAGAGGGTATGTATATGAGCTCGCCTGGTGGCTCCATGTGCGAAAGTATGCACATCCAACTCTACCCGAAACTGGAAAGAGCCTAATGTCATGTTACGATTCTAAAGGATAGGTCTCAAACTTGTTATGTGTGCAATTGCATTACTAACCTCAACAGTGGGGTGACTTACTGGTTAATTTTTAAAATACTCAAACCATGTGCTACCCTTATATTTTTTAGGTAAAGGTAAAGCTCCTGTGCACGGATGATGGTAAATGCTGGAAAGACCATGGAAGTCAACATACACCAATACTATGCATTATTTTACTTTAGTAGTGAATAAATGGTTTATTTATATTTCATGTTAAAAGACGGTTATTTCAAAATTTTTGTTCTTAAATTAAATGTGTAAGTCAATAAGTGTTTATTATGAATTTCCGCCTATATGATTAAAGCTACACGTGGTGACATTACTAATTTAAGCAAGAAAATTAAGTGCCATACAATTCAGACCAAGATTTTGAAGTATGAATATTATACCTAATAACCTCGACATTCTCGTGGCAACATAATCACTTTACTTGTCTTAAATTGTTGACTATCTACTTAAACCAACACACGTAGTTTTAGTATATGTTGTCTTTATTCACGTACTTTTTAAGAAAAAAATCTCTTGAAATTAACAAAACATGCTTAATTTTAGAGTTTCAATCCATTGAGCCACTAATCAAGATTCACTTATTTTTTTTTATTTATGTTTTTTAACCATAGTTTCATATCTTCAGGATCACTCTCATTGGAACGTGATATCGGTTCATCCTTGTATCTCTCTTTGGATATCCCGTGATACGTAGAAAATCAAAGCTACTATTTAGAAGAAAAAAAAAACTAAAAATATATATATAAGTGACACAAGTGTTGTTGCTTTCAATTGTGAAACTACAGCTTAGCTTCTTTGCTACCACTTTGATACCCATTTTTCATACTTAAAACTATCCTTTATTTGAATTGCAATACTCATTAAAAAATCAATGATATTACTTTATTATTTAGCAATATTAGGCATAACTATTTACAAAAGAAATAATAAAAACAAGTTTAAGCCCAATGAAGCCCACATTACAAAAAATTGGGCCACGATGTTTTAGCCCAAGGAAGCCCATAACTCTTAAATGGGCTGCGGGTTAGAGAACTCCCACATCGGAAATTCGCTAAGCTGCGTAAATGACGAACACCTATAAAAGGAGCATCCAACCTTGGTACCAGGCACTGAGCCGTGCGGTGAGCACAGAGCGAACTATTCTTTCGCCTTTTACTAAAGAATACCGTGTGCTCGCCGCATATAGCGGCATACGCCTATTTTTGGAGGGGTGCCCCGTGCGGGAAACTCCTGCAGCTTGCAGTTTAAATTTTCATTACTAAGCTTATTCTATTTTCTTGTCCGCTTCTACTCTAAGCTCATTTCTTATTATAATTGTAATTTTAACTGAATGCTCATAAAATAATGGATAAAATTGATGACATTTCAAATATTTTTAGAGCTTCTCTACGTTTTTCATGTGAATCAATCATTGAAGGTTGATATGTCCAAGTGGTTAAGGAGAGATTTGATTTGAAATTTATTGGGCTTTGCCCGCGTAGGATCGAACCCTGCTCTTTGCTCTTGATATTGAAATACATAATGAACGAAACCCTGCTCTTTGTTCTTGATATTGAAATACATAATGAACGAAACCCTGCTCTTTGCTCTTGATATTGAAATACATAATGAACGAAGATACATATTACACCATTATACTGTGCGCTCCCTTCCCTCAATGTCGGCATACTATTTTGTGGGCAATTCTCAAGCAGCAACTTCTTACCCTTATCTAGATAAGTTCACTACTAGAGGTTAGTTGGTGAGCTCCAACCGGCAACTTCTTGTAGCTTACACATCGTTAGGCTTGTTCAACCATTGAACCTCACCCAAGAAGAAAATAAAGAAAACTCTGATATAATGTGATTAGTTCAGTCTTGTTCGATCAATTCAGTTTGATTGGTTCGATTTTGTTCGGTTCAGTTGGAACAACCATATTCAACTTAACTAGATCGTTTCATTTATCTTCGATTTCGTAACTTGTGTAGATCATAATAATTTGTAGTAGGATTTTAAAGCTGGACCTAAAGACAAAACGAACACAATATTTTCACATCCTAAAATTTTCATGAGGTTAATAGCAATTTGGAGAACTTTTCATAAGTTCAACTTGAAAATCGAATGTTAAATACTATGAACTGCTATACCATAACACAAGCTATTATTTTAGCAAGTCTGATGAAAATGAAACATTACGTTATGTTATATATCTATATGTATAATTTAATACTCATTATACATGATGTTATATGTTTACGAATTTTTTTATAAGGCCGTCAATTAACCTCTAGCAATAAACTATCCATACGGATAGGATCGACATTGTACTTCATGTAGATGGTATTATGGAGTTACTATTTAGAAACTATTAGACGGTAGCCAGCTAACCTCGACCCGTGAATCATCTAGATTCATGAAAGGTTACAACTTAAGCAAGTATTTTATTGGAAGCATGGTGTCCCATTTGGTGTGTCGGTCTCAATTCCTCATCCCAAACAACACCAGACAATGCCTCATTAATTTAATTTATCCATGGAATATTTAATCCAATTTATTTCATTTTCTCCAAAAACTTCAAATATATATCATCATGCACAATAATTGTGTATTTTTTTAATTATTTTGTCAAATAAATATTCTTTTAAAATATAATAATTTTTTGGATACCCATTATTGAAAGGGTTGCCCAAAGTGAGGAATGCTTCAAACCTGATTACCCGCTCCCAATTGGTACTTCCAACCAGACCGACAATTGTTAAGATTGTTCAACGACACCTAGATGAACACAAAGAATGTGACAGAGAAAATGCAAGGAGAATTCTACCTAAAGATACCAACTATAAATATATGGTTCAACTTACTATATATAACTTTATTAGATATAACGTATATATAATATTTACGCTATATAGGTTTACCAGATATAACTTTTTACTATACATGACTACTTACTATTTATGGTAATTTACTATATATACTAAGTTATAAATAACCTAACAACAATGATGACTGTCTGTACTTCTTAGTTGCATCTACCTATTCTCCATAAAAAAAACTCAAAAACCAGTTACCAATGATAAACAACATATAATAAATCACGATCAACATCTTGTTAGATGTTGATCAAATTAAAGATAAAAGACAGAACCATGATGAAAGATTTATAAATGGTAGAAACTACGACAAAATTGAAGAATTTTTTTTAAAATAAAATTCGAGGGAACATAATCAAAAAAGATTTTGTGGAAGGGATTCAATTCGAGCTCATTTATTCCAAACATTATAAATACTATTTTCAAATTTAAATATTTGGCATACTTTTTTCCTAATAGTATTGTGTATTTCATACTTGGAGTATAATTGTTATATTTACAAAATTTAAAATTACACAATAAATTACACAATTTTCTTAATTAGTTTATATATATATTTTAAACTAATTAGAAAGTTGAATTGGGATATTTGATTTCTTAATTAGGTTGTGTTATATTTTAAGGAAGTATTTTCAAGTGGTAAGTGAGTGAAGGAAATATGTCAGCACGTCCGACCGTCTCCCTTTTTTTGTTTACAATGTGAGATCCATGTGGGACCTTGTGACGACTTTTGGATTGTTCTCTTGTGAATGTGAATGTGTTTACATGATCAAGTAATTTTATTCCCAATATTTGACTTATGATAAAACTACAAAATCTAAAACAATGAGTTACACTTATAATTGACTGATTAAGGTTGTTATTAATATTCTTAACAAGACATTAAGGTTGTTATTAATATTCTTAACCAAACCAATGATAACTAAATGTTACAGGAATAAGAGTTATTCTTGTATAATATTTGGTTGAGATTATCTCAGTATAGTAAATAAACACATGATTAACCTTATGATGACACGCTCTAACTCACTAAAGTAACATAACAATAGAAATGTAAGGATTCAAAAATAATAATAAATAAAATAACAACTTGCGCGGACGTCGGAAAATGCGTGAACGCCGGAGAACCCATGCCTCCAACGAACTCATGACCATACCTCAAATCCTACACTTTAGCAAACCCTTAGATCTCACCGGTAAGAAAAGGCAACACGGAATGTCGAGAGAAAAGGATGGATGACGGACAATTTTGTCTCGTCAGACATAAATGACGACGAAACAGAGACTTTCAATCTAGCAAACGAAAGACGAGCAAACACTTAGAGGATTAACACGACCATTGTTTTGGAAAGATGAGGGCGAGCTCAACGAGTTTAACATAGTGTCAGAATGTGTAATAACAGCGCCAACAAGGATGGGTTTAAGAAAAAGAATAATGTCGGAAAATCTCACTTTTTTTTTTTCCAAATATATAAGGTATTACAACGCCATGGAAGAGAGGACTAACGAGCCAAGGAACACCTTGATGCACGTGAGCAATTAGGCCAAAAGGATGAATTTGTTGCTAGAACAACTCTTTTGTGTTTAGGTTCGAACCTTAGTACGTACCGATGGAGATGAGATGATATGGGAAGATTTAGATAAATAATCTGACAACTTAACTTGAAAATAGACGGTTGAATAATCGCACAAACATCCATTTTAATTATAAATATTTTAATTTCGTCTCGCTCTTTCTCTAAAAATGAAAATTTTTATAGTATAACAAACGCATACGAGTGTATCAAGACTAAGTATGAAAAGATCAAAGTTAACCTCATTTTCTTATAACTTGTTGAGATATAATATTTGGATAATATATTAGTTATGAAATATATCTTAAATATTATATTTCAATATTCTTTCTTCTAGGATTTGATTTATAGTATATTTATTTTATTTTTAATATTTAATTAGATTATATTTTCGTAGATATTAGTGGGTAGCTTATGTTCTCTTTAAAGATTATGAATATAATAAGAACACACACCTTTCATTCCAATTCTATTTTTCATTCTTAACATGATTCAATCTTAGCGCACCCCGATAACCATATATTAAAAGTGTTGTTTATTACAATGATGATGATAATTCCTAAATTTTTTGAAAACGTTAAAAAATTTATTGATATTGGGATACCAATTTAAATGAATATTTTTATTTTTGTATCTAATATAATTTTTTTAAGAAAATGGAAACTAGAATTAATTTAACATTTTCTAAATATATTTCTATAATTATTATATTAGGGTATGGTTACGAGTAATTTCATTAAAATAATGTTTTTAATGATAATAAAAAATGTAATATCATATTAAAAAATGTAAACGCGATCCACGAATTTATTAATTTATCATTTTTTTTGTCGGGTTATTATTGCTATTATTATTATTATTTTGCGAAACAAATTTTAATAATCGTGTTTTTAAATTTATCATAAATATTTCCAATCTCCAATAGAACAGAAAACCAAGTTATTGCTTCCCCTTCCTTGGAGCGATCAAAGACCGGCGGCTATGGCTTCTCCTACTTCTTCCTCTGAACTCCCTCTGAAATCCATTCCCGGCGGCTATGGCTTCCCCTTCCTTGGAGCAATCAAAGACCGATACGATTACTTCTACTTCCAAGGCAAAGACGAATTCTTCCGCTCCCGAGTCGCCAAATACCGCTCCACCGTCTTCCGCGCCAACATGCCGCCGGGCCCCTTCATCTCCTCCGACTCCAGAGTCGTCGTCCTTCTCGACGCTCTCACCTTTCAGATCCTTTTTGATACTTCTAAGGTCGAGAAACGCAATCTTCTCGATGGAACTTACATGCCCTCCTTGTCCTTTACCGGCGACATTCGCACCTGCGCCTATTTGGACCCGTCGGAAACAGAGCACTCTGTTTTGAAAAAGCTCTTCCTCTGTTTTCTGGCTTCTCGTCACGACAGGTTTATCCCTCTGTTCCGAAGCTCCTTGTCGGAGATGTTTATTAAACTTGAAGATAAAATCGCTGAGAAGAATAAGGTTGTCGATTTCAACCCGATTAGTGATTCCATGTCGTTTGACTTTATATTCCGGCTGCTCTCCGACGGGACCCCTGACTCTAAACTGGCAGCCGATGGACCTGGAATGTTCGATAAATGGCTCGCTTTCCAGCTCGCCCCACTGGCTTCCATTGGGTTGCCGAAGATATTCTCAATTTTAGAAGATCTCGTCATTCACACCATGCCACTGCCTTTCTTTCTTGTCAAGAGTGGTTACATGAAGCTTTACAATGCGTTTTACTCCTGCTCTGATTCGTTTCTAGCCGAAGCGGAGAAACAGGGGATAAACAGAGAGAAAGCGTGTCACAATTTAGTGTTTCTGGCCGGATTCAATGCGTACGGCGGAATGAAAGTACTTTTTCCGATTTTGCTGAAGTGGGTCGGCACCGCTGGGGAGGAGCTTCACCGGAATCTCGCCGACGAAATCAGAGCCGCCGTGAAGGAAGAAGGGGGATTGACATTTAGCGCAATAGAGAAGATGAGTCTATTGAAATCCGTCGTGTACGAAGCGCTGAGGATCGAGCCGCCGGTGCCATTCCAATACGCGAAAGCGAAGGAGGACATCGTGGTACAGAGCCACGATTCCGCTTTCAAGATAAAGAAAGGGGAGATCATTTTTGGGTATCAGCCGTTTGCAACTAAAGATGGAAAGGTTTTTGAGAATCCGGAGAAGTTCATCGGCGACAGGTTCGTCGGAGAAGAAGGGGAGAAGCTTCTGAAGTATGTTTACTGGTCGAACGGGAGGGAGACAGAGGAGCCGACGCCGGAGGACAAGATGTGTCCGGGGAAAAATCTGGTGGTGCTGATGGCCAGAGTTATTGTAGTGGAATTCTTCCTCCGTTACGACACGTTCTCCGTCGAGGTCAACGATTTGCCGTTGGGTCCGTCGGTGAAGATCACGTCCGTCACGAAAGCCGCTGTTACGGTCTGACAGAAATGGTCCCCCCCCCGT
>NC_036641.1:3096953-3145938 GCF_002806865.2 Cucurbita pepo subsp. pepo | reverse complement strand
TCAAAATTTAATTTAAGAAGCGGTAAATTAATAATAATGTAAAACTGAGGGACTAACAAGGTTAATTGATGATTGTCAGAATAATTGAAGAACACATGGATCAACGGTGGGGATTAAAAGAGTAAGTTCTTCGTTTTCCACGTGGTTTTATCTTCACATAAATCTTTTTTAGGATTTAACTATAATAATTAAATAAATGTATTTTATGTACCACGTGGCCTTTCTGTTGATGATTTCTGATGTGAATCATTGGAAATTATGTTGTTTCATTAATAATTAAAGATTCTAATTGTTGGATGATGAAAGTCCCACGTACACTAATTTAGGGAAGGATCTTAAATTTATATTAAAAAAACACTCTCTTCATTGATACGAGGCTTTTTCGGAAGCCCAAAACATTGTCACATTTATTTATTTATTTATTTTTAATTATTTAAAAGTTTTGTACTATAACTAAAATATCGAACATCTACAAGTCGAACAGCCATCCTAACAAACACATGTCAATTCATAATCATTTAAACGAACATATTAGTTGGATCAATATAATCACTACAACTACATTATTAAAATTTTAGCTCCAATAGAATTTTACCTAACAAGCAAAATTTGGGTTGAAATGTCTACCACCATAATAATTGACGTCATGGGTAGGAGTCGACTCTCCTTTTTGGATTTTAAAACTTCTCGAGACATCAAGGAAAATGTTTTAGATCAATTCGAGCTCATTCGAAATAAGTATAATACCTCAGACTTTATTTGGTCAAATTGAAAACAATAATCGAGAACAACTTAAGATGAGCGTTTCTTCCATCGTACAAATGTACATGTTATCAAGAGAAAGTAGTATACATACGGGACACGCACACCAATACTTGTGTTTAGTTCGACTACTCGGATAGTGCTCGAATTTTTCTCGTACGAGTCCATAGGTATGCTAAAAGCGTTGCAAACACCTTCACAACTTCAACTTCAACTTCCTTTTTAGTTTCTTCCACTTCTATTCTCTTCTAAACTTCCCTTCCAATCAAAGCCTTCTCCAATGATTCTTCCGTAAGCGAATAGGAATGGTGTTCGATATTTACGTTAAATTTATCTGCCTTTTGGGTATGGTTGTGTTGTATCGATCTGGGTTTGTGTTAACATTGTGTTTTTTTAAAATCGATATTACTTCGGAACAATTTCTGTGTTATTTCTATTTGCCAATTGTTTGATAAAATGTCGCAACCGAACAAGAAATATCAATTATTTTGATGGGATTTCGATTGATTTTCTAGCGGTTTAAAATTTACAAGAGAATAAGATTTAACAAAATGAAATAAAGAACATCAATAAAACTTTTTTTTTTTCTTTTTTCTACAACGATCGAATAGTAAACTATGGCTCTTATGACAATTTAAGCCAAAATTATATTATTTAAATTCACATAATGTTTAAACCTATTTTAAATAATATTTTAAAAGTTGATAAATTAGCCCATTAGCTCAGTTGGTTAGAGCGTCGTGCTAATAACGCGAAGGTCGCAGGTTCGAAACCTGCATAGGCCATTTTTTTTATTTTCTTTTTTAATTTTTGTAAACAAAACTCTCATTAATAGGTTTGGTTAGAACATTATTAGCACCTGTGTTGGTGGGTGGTAATCCATTTTCTTTTTTCTTGAATTTTTTTTTGAAAGCTCTGAAATTAATAAAATAAAATTATAGTTTAACACATAAATGACCTATTAACTTAGATATTATACCAATTAAAATAGTTGAACTTGCAAAACTAACATATTAGATTATATATAAAACATTACCAATCAATTTATCAACATGTTTTTCTTTTTTTGTATACTTATTTCTTTACAATATCATTTAATTTATAATAATATTATGTAATTTTTAATTTAACAGAATAAATTGGGTATATTTATTAAAGTTTCTATTATTATTTTAAATATAATTCAATATTTAACATTTAAAATTTAGAAATTAAAAATATTTGCCCATAGATAATAACGCGAAAGGTCGCAAATAAAGAAATATTTGCCCATAGATAAGGAAATTGGAAGTTCGGATCTCTTATATTGAAAGTGATCCCTACTTATTGAAGAAAAGAATGTGGTTTTATAATATAATAATATTTACATATTCATTAGTTCAACAACCTATGGAAGGAGAGAATTTGAACGTCTACCTTTTTAGTCGAATTCAGTGAATGTCAAACATGAAGTATGAGCAGCCAAATCTTGTGCGTGAAAAGTACCCGTTTAAAATCCCATTGCAGGTGATAATGGACAAACCTACACTTTCTTACCTTAAAATTATAATCCATGTATGTTAGTTCTATTGAGGATTATTAAGAGTGAGTCCCACATTGGTTAATTTAGTGGAAGATTATGAATTTATAAGTGAGGAATACTATCTTCATTGGTATGAGGCCTTTTGGGAAAGCCCAAAGCAAAGCCATGAGAGTTTATGCTTAAAGTAGACAATATCATACTACTGTGAAGAGTCATGACTCCTAACAAGTTCTACTCGTTGTAGTCTCATTCATAATCAACTCAGTCGATGACGCGAACGAGTTCTTGCTTTCCCTACTCATTTTAGATGTCGCCTACTCGTCTTTTCGTTCCAACCAGAGGTTAACAAGCACACTCTTTACATCTTTCTGGAGAACATAGAGTGAAGTTTTGTGTGTTCTGAGGATAAATGCATATAGCTAATAACATCTACTACTATGTCGCATATGAGAAGGCCATCAAAAACAAATTCATGCAGTGCAGCTACTTATTGAAGAAAGTGAAAAATTAGCATAATCAAAGAGCTTTTGGAAAACACACCTCACAAAAGCCTGTGGATTGAATTGTCGTCACCCCCTTCCATAGTTTACATCTGGTTTAACCACAGCTGAAGAAAATGGAACTTCAATTCTCTCTTTCACAATGCACTGATGAGCTTCAACTGGAGGACATACATTGTGTGATCCATTGTTTCCAACTGCAGATGGTCGAAAAATGTTGAAAACCTTCAAAGAAGAAACTTTCCGTGCGAGCTTCGGAGTAAGACCAGTGAAGTGCAGTATGGATACAATGGCAACGACGGTAACCACTGATTTTGCAGCTACACTAGCAAAAGTTCCCAATCCGTTTCTCGAGTTCCTGGAATCCGATTTTGATTGTTTTCTTTCTGATTCAGTGAGTTCCTTTGTACCTATATTTGTCGTGGCGTCGGTTAGCCCATTAGTCACGGACTCGTGTCCAGAAGGGAAGGGATGTATGTAGCTTTTATCAGGATGGCTTGGATATGGAGGGAGCGTGAAATCCTTGTTGTGCTGCACTGTCTCCCTAACAAAAGCTGAAGCCTCATGTATCACTTCCAAATCCTGTCCTTCGTACTTCTTCAGTTTATCCAGTACAATCTTGCGGCTATGCTCAATCTCGGAAAGGGCTACTTCTTTCTCGTACCTTTGCCGTTGTTGTAAATCCTGCAAATTAGAAGATAGAAGTATTAGAAGGTGTAAATGCATGCTTCCAGTACATTACAATGTTCTATGACTCCCCTGATGCTATCTAAAAACGTTGTAAGAACACTAAACGAGTCGCACTCTCTAGGTCCATTATATTTGACGTACAAACATTATTGTTGTTCAATTTCATATTCATGTTGAAAATGGCATCTAAAACTACAAGCTGAAGGTAGAGACAACATCGAGGATCAAAATTAAGAAATCAATTAACTTCTAGACCCGAATCTTGGTGATCTATCCATGACGAAAATGAAGCTTGGGTGAAACTAAGTGGAGGTCCAAACGATTGATGTTGAAGAATCAACGGATGAGTTGTGGTTAGGGGTGAAATGCCCCTCGAACTTAGAGCTAGCTAGTTCTCTCCGAAATGCATTAAGGCACAACAGTTGACTGGACATCAGGAGTACAGCACTCTTTCGGTGCGGGCCGTGAGAGCGGTACCAAATCGAGGCAAACCCTGATTACTAGATATGATCATAACAGGTGTCTGAATACTAGTTAATTAAGAAATCAATTAACTTCTGTTGCAGGTGTTTGAGTTAAGCCAAGAGGAACAGCAAACCAATTGGTGAGCTTGCTGGTTGGTCCTAATAGATGCTTTGGTGGAGGGAAACCTATCCTCACTCTCCTTGTACTTATTGGATTATAAATATACAGAATCTTTTTAGGGGCGGAAGATTTTGATAAATAAGTGAGTCAATATCGATCTCTTCTAGCTTTTGGATTCCATGGCTAAGGCTGACTTCGGCAGATTTTAGGTGAGGCCCGGGATGGAGAGGGAGTTCAAGTGGCTCTCCTTCGTTTGTTCTCCGTATATGGCAAGAATGACCATTCTATATGAGTAGGACATACAACATATGCCTCAATAAACCAAACAAGCTATCTAAACTAACGCCCTCCAAATTAGTATGTCATTTAGGTACACCACAAGGCATCGGATAGGATTGAATAATAAAACGATATAGGCAATCTCACCTAGATGTTTAGCATTTACACTAGAATCATTTGAAAGTTAAGAGACAGGTTTGTGAGTATTTGATACACTTATAAACTAGATATACACAACTCAGAGTAAAAAGATGGAATCCAGAATGCTATATGGTTCATGCCACAACAAGAAACAGTGCCTAGGAGAAATCCACATACAGTCGTAAATCGTAACGAGAACAGGCTCACGTGCGAAGTGCATAGACATATCATCACGAGTAACAGTTTGGTGAATAACTTATACTGACTTATTGAAAGACAGAGATCTGAGCAATATCAATACACATGCCAGCGACGAGGGACGTTGAAGGTTTTAGCAACCCCATAAGTTGCATAACCTGAAACACTAAGACCACCAGCTACAACTGCCAGATACTTGTAGTAGCAAATAAATGAAATAAGATGTTCAAATTTAGGGAGAATCATGCTCCCGATTCATATTTTTACTCGAGTACCACAGTCGTAACGATGCACCTGTGGGAGGCATTGAATGAAAGTAGGCAAGATATTACAATGGAGAAGATATGAACAGAAACTTCTTTTGATTGAGTGGTATGAAACTTTGCTCAATTGAAGCTTGAATAGTTGCATCATTGCTTACAAGGGTTGAGAACACCTCTATTTATAGCGTTTAGAGAAGATTCTAAATAGCCAACATAAATGTACAAGGAAATAACTACATATGAAGATACATGAACTTGATGAAACAAGACATGTGGAACTTATATCGCCCAAGCCCACCACCAGCATTTATTGTTCTCTTTGGGTTTTCTCTTTCGAACTCCCTCTCACGGTTCTTAAAATAAGTCATTAGGAAGAGGTTTCCATATCCTTATGAAGAATGTTTTATTTTCCTCCCCAACCGAAATAGGATCTCACAATCCACCCCCTATAGACCCAGCGTCCTCGATGGGACGTATCCGTGTTCTCCTCCCCAACCAACGTGGGATCTCACCGAATGACACAAAGTCATCTCATTGGGAACAACAACAAGTTGAAAAACCGGTAAGATTTTTAATATTCCAAATAAGTGACTGTTTGTACTTTTTCTTCACATGCTCCAATGACCCTTAGACTAATCTGCGTGTTCTAAATTATTCACTATTTGAAAATACCCTCAATTGTAGGGGAGGAACAGAGGGGCAAGATCAACACAATCAAATCAACCAAGTCTATATACAAATCAAACACGGCACAGAAATTTTCAAGATCATCATCCTAAAACAAAAATGCCAAAGAAAGCCGACTAAATCGAAACATATTCTTCAATCCTCATTCCCAAAACAAGAAAAGGTAAAATGAAACCTGCAATGAAGAGAGCTGATTCTCGAGAGACGCAAGCGCATCGCAGATTTTCAAAAGCCTCACCGATTCCTCATCTTCTTCCTCCGCCTCCCCACTCGAACCGACGCCATTATTTTCATCCACAGCGAACCGATCATCCCGAATGTCAGTTTCCGGCGAAGTCGCGGTGGTGTTAACAGAGCCTCTGATCTTCAGCCTCAGCTCCGTCGCTCTGGCTAAAATTACAGCCGTGCCTTGTTCTTCCATGACTCAAACCGAAACCTCCAAGAGGGTGTCTGAGAAACATAAATGGGGGATTGAGGGGTACGAAAAAATGGAAGACAATGAAATGAAGGAAAGAGTCTGTGAGGAGCGGCGACGCAACTACCAAGTCTGTGGCGGGTGCTTCTTCGTTAGTTGGGATTCGAGTTTCCAGGCTAATTCAATTTTAGTGATCCATTAAATCCAAAATTAAAAATTATTTCAAAATTAATACACAAATACACAAATTAAAAGTGACATGAAACTCATTTACATTAAATAAATTTTATAAATAAAGATTATATATGAATATGAAAAAAGTCGAAAGAAAAGAAAAGAAAAGAAATAAAAAAGCAATAACGCACGCCCGGTGGGACTCGAACCCACAATCGCCTGATTAGAAGTCAGGCGCCTTATCCATTAGGCCACGAGCGCTTACTTGAGAATGGGATCTTACATAACATAAGATATATTATAAAATATTTCTCTTCGGTAAGAACTAGGAAAAAGAGGGAAGAAAAAATAGCGCATGCAGGTTTCGAACCTGCGACCTTCGCGTTATTAGTACGACGCTCTAACCAGCTGAGCTAATAAGCCAGATAACTACTGTTAATGTATATTACTTTGGGAAAAATAATTATTTTATTAATTACTATTTTAAAAGATAGATAATCCGATTTAAAAAAAAAAAAACGATATTGATGAATGAAAATATGCAAATAAAAATAGCAAGGTAGGTAATTACAAAAAAGGTCTAGTGACCGATGCTACAAAGAGGCATTAAACCTACTCACCTCCCAAAACGCCTATTGTGGAAGAGAGCACATTTCATAGGGACGAGCTTTTAAGCGAACTGAAGAAAAGCTCGAACCCCAGTACTCTCAGGCAAGTGAATTCCATTACAAAGAATAAGAGGGAGATCTTTTCATAATCTTCTCAACCGCAACACCAACAAATCAATGAGTGATTGTCCATTCTTCTCAAACTTTCAATTCTAATTCCAATTCCTACCGCCATAAGGTTGGTTAGACATTGCCCCTGATCGAAATATGTCAAAATAAATAATTGAAGGAGGAGAACAACTTGAGTTTTGAATAGAGGAATCTTAAGAACTCATGCTTTATTATTATTATTTTGTTGAAAATAACATAGCTCTTATAGTACTTCCCTACACACGACTCATACGTGCGAGTGCGAATCTCCAGGGCGTTTACACACCCCCTGGACCCTCTGGTCAAGTTAATCTGTATCGACGTCCGGAGGCCAGCTGAACCCCATAGTGTCATGCGCCTCATGAACACCCTCATCTGTGCGCATTCGCACTCATCATCATACTGTGCGCGTCCGGACTCATCATCTCTAAGAGAAGTAGCTCTATGCTTATGAAAATACAATATGCATGAAGTCCCTCTAAATCCATCATAATGTCTCTTCTGACACAACCCTCTAGTCCATCTCTTTGTTACTCTAGGTAATACATACTTGTGGATATTTATATTAATATCATTTTCATACTCTTATAGTTTGTTTTGTGTCGATCTAATGACATAATGCAATATGACACTCATCATCATATAGCATGCTCAATATGGAAAACATCATTATATTAAGGTAAACGTCACGCAATCATCATACTCATCATATTGTCAGAAAGTGCATCAAGCATATCAAGTACGCCATTCATTGAAATATATATATACTAGCACAATATCAAGTATCATAACTCATACATGATAAATATTAAAATTAAATTAAATGTTATTTAATATATTTATGAAATTAACCTTGAAAGAAAAAGAAAAAAAAAAGTGATAATTAATTTTAGTGAAACTTTTCACTTAAATAATTTGTTATACAATTCAAACATTTTTAAAACTATTAAAAGTATATAAAATAAAAAAAATAAAAAAAATTAAGAATTTGAGAATAATTATTTCCAATGTTAGTTTATTAATTTAATTAATAAAAGAAAAAAGAAAAAAGAAGAATGAGAAAGAGAGAAGACAGAGAGAGGAAACAGTTGCATTGAAATCAATGGAGCAGGAAGACGAAGAAGAAGAAGTGGCCGTTGTCTGAGCTTGTTACTGGAAATCGAGTTCTCAGACGATTCTCTTGCATGGTTTTCTCTCTGCAACTCTATCATCTTGCAACGCGCACTGATGCCGCCTTGCCGGAGAGTTTCGCCGGAGTTCGGTCAGTCCGGTGCAGGAAGCCTCTGTCCGTGAGATGCGATGGCGATTCTTCTTCTTCTTCTTCCTCTTTGGTGGCTGCTTATTCCAAATTTGACGCGAAGGTGTTCCGGAAGAACTTGACGAGGAGCGAGAATTATAATCGCAAAGGGTTTGGTTACAAGGACGAGACTCTGGCGCTCATGAATCGCGAGTATACGAGTGAGCCTCGATTTTCTTGACTTTGTTAAATCGTTAATGGAATTTATGAAAAGGATTATGAATTCCTTGTTTTTCTTTTGCATGCTCCATTTTGTGGCAAAACTGAAGAATACCTGCTCCTTATGAAATTTAGTCTTCCGATTTGACTTCGCTCAAGGCTAAATTGAAGAGAAAAAGCTTAATGTTTTCTAAAAGATTTTGTGCGTAAGCCTGTTTGTTCGAATTTCAGGTGATATCATAAAGACTCTCAAAGAAAATGGATTTGAATATAGGTGGGGAAATGTTACTGTAAAACTGGCGGAAGCATATGGATTTTGTTGGGGAGTTGAGCGAGCAGTCCAGATTGCTTATGAAGCGAGAAAACAATTTCCTGATGAGAAAATATGGTTACAAACTGAATGTAAGTTACCCTACAGATTTCAGCTCTAATCCCTTCTAGTTTCTTGGTTCACTTTTCAAATTGGCATTACATTATAAAGCCCACCTTTTCTTTCCTTGATTACTCATCATTTTTCATCCTTGTGAATCCATGTTAGCATGGGGAGTTAGTTGAGAAGGAGAATTGGCTACCCAAGGGTCCTATCACAATCGGTGTTACATCCGGTGCCTCGACCCCCGATAAGGTTAGCCATACACTTCGGCTTATATGCTTGCTGGTACATATTTGATCTGCAATAGATTTATAACCATAACATGTCATACGCGTTTGACTAGGTTGTCGAAGATGCTCTTGTCAAAGTCTTCGACATTAAGCGTGAAGAAGCATTGCAGGTTGCATAAATTTATAGGTTAGTAGTTCAAATTGACTTGTTAGAGACAAGAGTTGCATGATCGTAAGTGTAACTAAAGGTGATACCTTCCCTTCATCAATCATATACCCTCTTGTATCAAAATAGTAATGTTGTGCAGTAAAGATCTTAGTCCTCACAGAAATGAATTACATAGTAATGAGTACATCAAGTATGTCGACCTTGAAAACCGTTGGATCGTACCTGCAGTTGTATTGTTTGGACTTTCGAGTCGATTATTCACCCTCAAATTAGCGATATTTTCTTATAATAAATGGCGTACATGGCTACCTATGTTACATTATATACAAAATTTATTTGACTTGGAACATGGCGGTGATGAAAGAATTATAAATTGGTAAAACCGTCCTCTATATGTATATGTAAGAAAGAAGACAGCCAACTGTGATCTCAGGCCAAAATTTTGTAGTTGGACACTGTGTTTCTCTCTTGTTCCATTTTTGTCTTAGTAACTAGGCATCATTGTTATTGAACTGATTGTGAGATGGTTCGATGATTTCTGGAACACGATCGAGTAAACTGTCAATCTCCTCTGGAAATTCGACCTTTGCACGGTTCGTCTTTCCTCCGACGATCACCACTGTTCCGTCTTGTATGGCCCATATCTTTCAATCAAAGAAATGGTAAGTACACCATGTTATCTTTTTCTAGCATTGAGCATTAATAATAGGTTGAAGAAAAGCATATTTACCTGTGAATGAGAGAGAAAACTGATACATGTTGTGAGCATTAGAGCACCAAATCCAGCATAAACAACAGGCACTCCTGGGTCAGTCTGGAGATAAATAGGCAAATATCAATGACAGTTTAGAATCCAGTTTTGACACACCAGCTAAAAACTAGTGAACGTTTCCGAGTCGTTACCTTCAACTCCAGCCCAGTGCTGCCAATTGCATCAAGTATTTCAATTTTCATACCGTCGATATCGATTGGAAGCTTAGAGCTTGGACGTCGAACCCCGACAAACTTCCCTTCCTGATCATACAGGACAATGGATTGCAGATCACGAGCAAGCATTGATCTGAAATTACATCATTAATATAAAATATGAGAATACCATCCACAAGTAACAAGGATAGCCACAAAAAACTACATCCTTATGTATATAGATGTAGTATGAACCAAGATGCCGACCCCATGGCCTCCAAATGCATAAAGGATACTCAATTTGACATGTATATATATATAACCGCTCAAGCCCACCGCTAGAAGATAGTTTTCGTTTTGGCCCATCACGTATCGCCGTCAGCTTCATGGTTTTAAAATGCACCTAATAGGAAGAGGTTTCCACACCCTTATAAGGAATGCTTCGTTCCCCTCTCCAACCGATGTGGGATCTCACAATCCACCCCCCTTGAGGGCCCAACGTCCTTGCTGGCACACCGCTCGGTGTCTGGTTCTAATACCATTTTTGACAGCTCAACCCCATTGCTAGTAGATATTGTCTGCTTTGATCCGTTATGTATCACCATCACCCTCATAGTTTTAAAACACATCTCCTAGAGGGAGGTTTCCACACCCTTATAAGGAATGCTTTGTTCCCTTCTCCAACCGATTTGGGATCTCACAATATAACTGGTCTTTCCCTTGTAGATATAGGGCATGTTTGGGAGAGATTTTAAAATGTTTAAAATCATTTTTGCCACGCCGAAAATTACTCCAAACACGCATTTAATCATTCAAAATGATTTCAATGTTTGACTTTATACTTTAAAACGCGACTTATATATGACTAAATGCATGTTTAGGAGTGATTTTTAACTCGACAAAAGTGGTTTAAACCGTTCCAAAATTACTTCCAAACATACCCGAATAAGAAGTATTAGATAACGATAAACGTACAAAAAGAAACGACATACATTCCCTTCACATCAGGTGAATCGACATCTCCAACGGGTAAGAAAGTCCCATAAAGCTTCTTGTCTCCATTGATCTTAAGAGGTGCCACAGCCAAGTTAAAAGGTCCTTCATCATTCTTGAGTATTTGCAGAGCTGAAAATCCCCAATCAGTTTGGTAAATTGTAAAACCTCCATACCGTAAAGGATTATTTACACTGATTGTCTTCCTCATCACCTCTTTCCCATTAAGATCAAATAAAGAAAGATCACTATGAAACTGTTTCACCTGCAAAATCAGTTGTCTAGGTAAATTTTCACGTAACTCGACTATTCTCATAGGACAACTACTTGACCCTACAATATTTGATCCTACAGTAGCTGGACCCCGTAACTTGAACTCATTCCCGCTAACCCTTTATTACTTACATTAATTCTTATTGATCACAAGACCAACCCATGCTAGTTTATACCACGATGTTGAAGATTGTTGGGAGGGAGTCCTACATCAACTAATTTAGGGAATGATCATGGATTTTATAAGCAAGGAATACATCTCCATTGGTACGAGGCCTTTTGGGGAAACCCAAAGCAAGCATAAGAGCTTAAGCTCAAAGTGGACAATATCATACCATCGTGGAGAGTCGTGATTCCTAACACAGTATTAACTCTACCACTGGTTTTATAGTTATTATTGGTTTCTTCATTCAGACATACCTCTCCACTGTCATAGTAATCCATGTAGAAGTTGTTGACATGAACTTCAGTATTGAAAGCTTCAGTTGGCTTGGACAGAAACCCGCTCGGGTTCAGAACATCTCCAACTACAAAATTCAGTCCCTGAGGAACTGTAACAGAACCTCTGAAGCTCCCAGCTGCACTGAGAGTTGCACCACCCATAATCAAAAGCATGGCCAAATGTACACCAATAGGCGCAAATCGTCCAGCCAATCCCTTGAAAGCATATAAAGTTGGTCCTTTAATAAATACCTGCAGAATAGATGATTGATATCATTTAGTGAACTACACTTTCAGCTTACACACTTGGGGAGCTACCAACAGGAAGACAAGAAGCTTGCTATAAGAAGTAGTGTCTAGAGACCATATTTAGCTTGTATGGTATAATCTATTTCTGATTTAATTTAGACACTGAAATTAGCATGACCAAGATCTGAGTTTGATGCTGATTAAGTTGCTTTCCATGATTTCAAGTAAAAAAAAAAAGCACATGCATGTTATGTAATATATCCCACATCGATTGGGGAGGAGAACGACCTTTTATAAGGGTGGAAACCTTTGCCTAGCAGACGTGTTTTAATAACCTTGAGGGAAAGCCCGAAAGGGAAACTCCAAAGAGGACAATATTTGCTAGCGGTGGACCGAGCCATTACAAATGGTATCAAAGCCAGACACCGGGCGATGTGCCAGCGGGTAGGCTGAGCCCCGAAGGGGTGGACATGAGGCTATGTGCTAGCAAAAACGTTGGGCCCCAAAGGGGGTGGATTGGATGGGGGTCCCACATCGATTGGAGAAAGGAACGAGTGCCAGCGAGGACGCGGGGCTTCGAAGGGGGTGGATTGTAAGATCCCACATTAGTTGGGGAGGAGATTGAAACACTAAGGGTGTGGAACTTTTCCCTAGCAGAAACGTTTCAAAAACCTTGAGGGGAAGCTTGAAAGGAAAAGCCCAAATAGAACAATATCTACTAGCAGTGGACCTGGGCCGTTAGAACATTAGATGTTCTATGTACTATGTACTGTACATAAAATAGTATAATCATATAAGAAGCAAGAATCCACATTGAGTTACAACCTCATATCCTGCTCCCATTAAAACAACCCCCAAATCTTGGACTGATGCTCTGGGTAAAATTTCAGAACATTCCAGCTTCCTAATAGCATCACCGGACTGCAAAAAGTTCCATCTGCATACAAAATTTGAATGTTCATAACAAAAAAGGTAGAAAGATGAATGTGTCTGTCAAGAAAGAGAAAGAGGGAGAGTGTTGTAACCTTCTTGCAACCTTAACAAGAGGAATCTGAGTTGTGTAAGTGCATGCCATGAGTGAGAGCCCAAGAAGAGATAACATGGCTAGAAAAATGGTAGATGTGTACATATGATCAAACCCAAGTGTGAGAATCCATCTCCAAGTGAAGAATCCCCACATAGGATTATCTTCAGGGTACTTCTGGAAATAAAAATCAGGGGCCTCTCCCTGATCAATGAAAGTACCTGCAAATGAATGCTAAACACGATGAACTCAGATTGATTTTTCAGTAATAAGCCATCATTTATACATGTCCAACAGCTGTTGCAGCCAAGGGCTTTCTAAACGCAACAAGTTCATCGATATTATTGAGAATTGTTGGGAGGAAATCCCACGTTCACTAATTTAAGGAATGATCATGGATTTATCATATTTTCATTGGTATGAGGCCTTTTGGAAAAACCAAAAGCAAAGCCATGAGAGCTTATGCTCAAAGTGGACAATATCATACCATTGTGTAGACTCGTGATTCCTAACATGGTATTAGAGTCATGCCCTTCATTTAGCCATGTTAATGGAATCCTCAAGTGTCGAACAAAGAAATCGCTAGCCTCGAAGGTGTAGTCAAAAGTGACTCATGTGTCGAACAAAGGGTGTACTTTGTTTGAGGGTTCCAAAGAAAGGAGTCGAGCGTCGATTAAGGGGAGGTTGTTCGAAGGCTACATAGACTTCAAGGGAGGCTCTATGGTGTACTTTGTTTGAGGAGAGGATTGTTGGGAGGGGTCCTACCTTGGCTAATTTAGAGAATGATCCTGGGTTTATAAGTAAAGAATACATCTCCATTGGTATAAGGTCTTTTGGGGAAACCAAAAGCAAACCACTTAGAGCTTATGCCTAAAGTGGACAATATCATACCATTGTGGAGAGTCCGTGATTCCTAACAAATATAAGATCATTTGAAACTAGAAGGAAGTAGATTACTGTACTTTTTCTTTTTCTATATCTTCGGTTTATTCAATCCAGATAGTAAACGGAATACAGAGAGATATAGCCAACAAAAATAGGTCATACCAAGAGCCATGAGAGCAGCGATGGTGAACATTTCTCCAATAGCCAAAGGCAAATTAGACAAAGCCCCCAAAATCCTCTTCGGCAATCTCTTCACAAGCTTCATCAACAAACCACTCCCATTTCCAGGCTTGACTTCGGCTTCAGTGTTGTTTCCATTATTGTCATCGCTCTCCTCCGCAAGCGGCGGCGCTGCTTCAGAGAGCACAATCTTGTTGCTGACATTCTTGGGCTTCTTGTCCTGCGATGCCTTCACCTTACAAGTGACGCTGAAAGAGAGGGTTCTGCAGCAGAGATTTGGAGTGATTTGAGGCCTGAAGGAAGAATGAAGAAAAGGGGTTTTGGATAAATATGGGTTTGGATTGTGAAGGATCAATCCCTCCATTGTTGCAGAAATTATGAAGTGGGTTTCCACTTTCTTGCCCCCCGAGCGTTAATAACGACCATACCTCATGCTTTATCCTCGCCAAGATATTTTTTCTGCTCCATAGTTTTTTATTTTAAACTTGTTAGACATGCCTAATTCTCTCTCTCTGTCGATGAATCATAATTTTATCTATAAAAAAATTTAAAATTTTGAAAAGTTTTAATAATATACTCGAACTATTAAAAAATCTAAACTATATCTTATAAAATTATTGGAGACCTCTATTTGGATTATTTAAAATATTCTAAATTAAGTTAAATGATCTATTGATACCATTAGGTAAATTGAGTCGATTGATATGTCCTAAGCTATTATTGTGGAACCCCTCAGGTGAAATTGGACTTCATAGTACAAATTCAAGCTAGTTTTAAGGAAAGTATAGCGACTTCGGTATAGAGCAATAAAGTAAGTGACTTTACTATTGGCTTGATTTGATGAATTGTATGAGGATCTGCGACTGATTGATATGTATTATGTTACGTTATGTTGTGGCGCTTGTTATGTTATGTTGTTAGTTGTACTACGCTTATGTTATGTTGTAAGGCCCATGTACACGTGCACAGATCATGAGTAGAGGAGCACTGTAGATCCAATTCGGCCGGAACTAGAAAGTGAGATCAAGGCCAAAAGGATGATAAAAGGATACATGTGATTGCATTTTGTAACCCAAACAATAGTGAGATTATGGGGTTTCCCTTTGTTGGTGGATCACCCAAACAATGCAAATATTTATTCTTAAAATATATATGATAATAGGACGATATATTAGCATACGTGAGTCCAATTTGGATTGAAATTTAAATAAATTAATACAATTCTAATTTATAGGCTATAATGGGGAAAAACTTTGAATCAATTTGGTAGAAAAGATAATGTAATTAACTTTAGTTTAAAAAAATGTTAACTTAATTATTAATTAATTTTAGAAAATAATTGTTTTTATTCTTAAATTTTGAATTTTTCAGTTAAAAAAATGTATTGGAAAATGATTATTAAAAAGGGATTTTGTGTGAACCTTATCAGAAAATCATTGGCGCTGAAAAAAAGAAGGTAGCAGCCAATAGGCATGGCGGTTGGAGCTCTCTCTCGCCCATTCACCACCATCTCTTCCCTCTCTCATTCCGACACTCCCACCTCTAGACCTCCTCCTCCTCCTCCTCCTCCATTCCTCAACTTCCGCACTGCACATTACCACAACCTCCGTTACCTCAAATCCCTCCGCCTCCTCGATTCCCATAGTACAAAGCTCCGATCTCCCGATGCCGTCCATAGTATCCTCGCCACCGTCCATTTCCTCAAGTCCAAGGGCTTCTCCGACTCCGACTTCCCCACACTCGCCTTCCTCTGCCCCCAACTCTTCTCTCCCGACTTTGAACCCACCGACATTGCTCCTGTCTTCGACTTCTTGGCTGCCGATCTATCTGCTTCCATCCAAGAATCACGTGGCATGATCCTCCGCTGCCCTAAGCTTCTCTTCTCCGACGTCGAGTTGTGTCTCCGGCCAACGCTCAGATTCCTGAAGCAAATAGGGATCGAGAATCTGAACACGCCCAGCAATCTGAAATCGCACCTGTTGAATACTCGGGTGGAGAAGCTGAGAGGCAAATTCAGATTCTTGCAGGAGTTGGGATTCTCGCACGAGGAGGCAGCAAAGGTATGCAGGAGAATGCCAGCGCTATTCGGGTACAGTGTAGAGGAGAATTTGAGGCCAAAGTATGAGTATTTGGTGAATGAAATGGAGAGAGATGTGGAGGAACTGAAAGAGTTCCCGCAGTACTTTGCATTCAGTTTGGAGAGACGAATAGCGCCAAGGCATTTGCATCTCAAACAAAGGAACCTTAGAATTCCACTCCACAGAATGCTCTTGTGGAGTGACCAAAAATTTTACACCAAATGGAAATGAATTGAGACTTATGATATGTAAATGTTTTGTTGGTTTATATTCAACTCATAATTCCTTCAAACAGAGTTAGTATTGACAGGGCAGGGGGTTCAACAAGCTAATGTTGTCTTTACTTATACAAAGAAAACATGCATTATGAAACTCTGCATTTGCCGGTGTATAAAATGAGGGGCTCACAGCTGAGTAGTTCAGCTCCGGAGTTGGTATCTGCTGAGACGAGTTGTGCCGAAACTGAGGAAGAAGAGTACCAGGTCATCTATCTATCTATCTTTTATCAACAGTTCAATATCTGCTCCAACTTCAGCTATCTTGGCATCTTTAGAAGCACTTGCTTTTCGGGCGATGCTCTTGACATCCAAGTCTAGTGCAGTTCTTTTCATATCATCACCACCTTCAATCATCTACAGAAAAATACAGGAAAATTACTTCGAATTTGAGCATTAGTAAATAAGTACCATCAGATATATCAGAAGAAAAGTAAATGGTCGTGATCACTGGAGATGGTTTCAGTAAAAATAAATTGTAACAATGAAAAGTAAGCAAGAAAATACCAGAGATCCAATGGCAACCAAGGCCCTGAACTTTGAATCAGCTTCAAGACTTTCCTCTTCTGCAATCTGCCAAAATCAATGAATGGTATCATGTAATCAGAAAAGCTCACACAAGTTCATACTTTACACTGATCAGACACCGAAGTTTAACTAGAGCAGAAGCAAATCAGATTTATGTACCTCAATTGCAGCTGAAAGAACTTGACACTGACCATCAAAATCCTTTTTCTCAATTAATAACACAGCATAACTGACAAGTCCACAAGAGAAAAAGAAAGAGTGAAGCATTCATAGTCAGCAGTCAGCTTATGCATTACTTCAGAGGAAAATATATAGTAAATCCAACAGTGGCAGGCTGATGGAGATGAAAAGGCCTAGCTTTCATCAGAAAAATGGAAAAAAGAAGATGAAACATATTTCACATTTGGTATTTCAAAAACAATACTTAATATATATATATATATATATTGTATTGTTTTTGAAAGAGATGAAAAGGCCTAGCTTTCATCTCTTTTAACAATACTTAAAAGAGATGAAAAGGCCTAGCTTTCATCTCTTTTAACAATACTTAAAAGAGATGAAAAGGCCTAGCTTTCATCTCTTTTCAATAAGAGATGCCTTTTCTTCTCGTAATTTTGTAATTATTTGGAACTGAAGGACCGAAGTAGATTATTTTCAATTAGAAATGGAAACAGGAGGATTCTCCATGATAAACAGGAAGTGGATCACCCAATAAGTCATAAACGTAATGATCATTCACGTTCCATTTAATCCGATATATATATATATATATATATATTGTTTATAGACTTACTTCAGGATCAATGTTGAAAAAGACAGTTGTACAGCCTTATTTGCAGTTGAATAGCAACTTGAGTATGCATCAATAATCTGCAAAATCATTTAGCGAATCTATAGCATAAGCACAAAGGTAAATATTGGGTTTTTCCGGTTTTCACAATCATTTAATGTATTAGTGTTTATTTTATATACAGGCCACGAAATCTATTCACCAACAAATTATTTCCTTCCAAGTCTCGGATGTTAGGTTGACAAACAATGAAATGTATTAGTTTAGATGGACACAGGACAAACTATTATTTAACGACATTAAAAGATGAAAAATCAGAACCTACCACACAGTAAAGTAATCAACAAATCTAAACAAACAGATTGTTCTTTGATCTTTTGTTTATATATATATATATATATAGAAACTACAAAAGTATTCCAAACAGGTAAAATAAAATTGGTTTGGAATTCAAACCTCACTACGACGTTTCTGCAACCAGTCATAATAACCTGAATTCTTGAATAGATTGGCTATGAACCGTATGCTTGTCAAAAGATTTGCACCAATCGCTGGTGGAGTTGTAACTTTCTGAATCAGTTCCAGAAGAATATCTGGCAAAAATTCAACACAAATATCAACATTAAGAAGGAATACTACAATGAAAAAATCGCATGGATCTTACTTGAAATTTTGTTATCATTTCTAGAAAAAAGGGTTTGTTTGGCTCATACCATCAAACTTGTTTCTCGAAGTTGACCAAATAAAATTGTTTACAGTATCCTAAAATTATAGTACCAATAAAAAAGGAAAAAGAAAAGTGGCATTTGGAAGAATATCAAACGTACAAAACACTAGTAACAAGTGGTAGAAGTTATCGATAATTTTTCAATATCTAATAATTCGTCCCAAAAGTTTCTCCAACTAAAATCTAGCACAACCACACATATTTTGGTAATCAGTTTTTCTAGTTTTCACTAGAAAAAATTTAATGAATAAGTTGCTGAATCATACATCATTTTTTTTAATGAATAAGTTGCTGGACAAGGATAGAGAGAATATGCATAACAATCTTAACAATTAGTGAATCTGATTCTTGGTATGGGCTATGACAAGAGAAAGAAAAAATCCAGAGCAGCCAAGATCTTAATAAAATTACCATCAGAATCAACAAGCTTCAAAAGCATTATTGCTCCATCAGGATGCAGAACAGTCATCCGTAGCGTGTCAATAACTGCAGAACCAGCATTTAAATACGAAAGATTTGGGATAAATACCAATATCACCAATTTAGCCGCATGGACTAAGTAAAGGAATGAAAGAGAAGAAGAGAAGAGCACAAAAGTCAGAAAAATCACATTTACCTGGAAACAATAATTCACAAGGCCACGATCTAAGCAAATTCAATAACAATGCAACATCAGCATCTGTGAATTTGGTAGAATGATAATGTGATGTATCCTTCAATATTTTGACAAGAGCGCCAAGTCTGGAAACCTCAATCTCTGGCAAAGCATAATTCTTTTTATCCTTCAAGGAAGGAAAAGATATGATTAGCGAAAATGGGTACAATAAAGCAAGTACGACAACTATTAAGTTGACATCCAAAGAAAGTACATGTTTGGTTGCAAGTAATATGATAGAGGAACCTACCGAATCAGCAAGCAATCCATTGTTGAACTCAACTATCTTTTTCAGTATCCCGTCAAACTGAGCAACATCAAACACAAGAGCTCCTTTCTGGAAAACAACGATTTGCAGGAAAAGAAGAAAAAAATTAACAGAACAAAACAAATGCGTAAGCTAACATGCGGAATTAAACAAGTTATTAATATAAAGCTAAATCACTATCTAATAGATCTATTATGAACTATCAAGTTGCAATTTATAACCAGACCAATTCCCAGCTAAAATGAGAATAAATATTGATTAACTTGAGTTAGTAAACCAAAAGGGGAAATCTCAGCTAACAGGGCAGACAGATAAAAGTGAAGGTAAGAGATATAGGTGAAGGTTACTCCCAAAGCATCAACTAGCATGTAGTTCTAAGAACTTTCACATGCTCTTGTAATCTCCAGCTTTTCAATTCTCAAAATGAGGTATAATTTCTTAAGTCTAGATTTTCGGGGCATCCAAACTTAAAAAGCAGACAATTGATGAACCCTAATGGCAAAGCGAGATGAGCAGGCCATTCAATCAAGTGAACATTCCTAGGTGTGGTGTATAAATTATCCCCAATGCATAATAGCATACCTTAGGGATGTGCTTGAAAACAGGTTTATGTGATTCAGCTGCCAAAGAAATAGAATATTCAAATATTAGAGGCTCAGAATTCATAAAGATTACTAAGAAACAACTATTCTGATTTTTATATAAACTTATTTTTGATTTTTCACACCATCCCTCAAGAAGTACAAAAAAACATGTAGCAGTTAGCATTAGACAAAAAGTGCATACCTGAAACATTTGAAGGTCCACCAGGCACATAAGCACTAGCTGATACCAAAAAGGGAAAAAAAAAAAAAAAAGAGAGAGAAATCAGTTTTAAATGCCAACAGGAGAATTGTTCACACTAACAAAACCAATATTTTTCCACAGTATTGTCACAGAACACTACTCACAGCCAGTATAAGGATCACGAAATGATGGATCAACAACAAAATTCGTTTTTCCAGAATTTTGGAGTATGAAATCAACCACTTGTTGCCGATAGACAAGAGGAAGATTCTCTTTGAGAAGCCAATTATCAGCAGTAGTATATGGATCATCTGGAAAGTTTACATGGTTAGTTCTGTACCAATCATCAAATACAACAGGCATTCTTGCTTTCTATTGTTAAGAAATACCCTTCACTATAATGTAACTATGAAGTACTGAGATTTTCATGTGGATGAGTCCCGTGAGATCCAAGTACAAATGGTAGAAATAAAGTCATCAAGGAGTGGCCTGCCCCTACTGCTATTGCAAAAATTCAGAGTTTCTACAGGTCTGTAGGATTTTGCAGAAAATTCATTTGAAATTTCAACGTTGATGCTCCAATAACAGAATGCTCGAGAAAGAGTAAATTCAAATGAGGTGAGACTTAACATGACAGCTTTGAGCCTCTAAAGGAGAAACTATTCACTCCCAGTTCTAGATCCTTGTGACTTTTCTGAAGTTTTATTGTTGAAGAGAATTTTATGGATAGGAATTTAGGTCATCACAAAGTGTCCAAGAGAATTTTAAATGAAAAGTCAAGTGAAGCTACAACAAAATGACACATACGAACAATAACCATAGACATTGGTTAGGACTTTAAGCAGTGTGTGAAAACAACTTAGTTGTTAACAACGCTCAAATGGCTTTCAGTTTCTCAATCACGCAGCGAGAGAAACGGTGTTCAATTTGTCAAGTTACTAGATTTCAACTAAAGGTTGTGATAACTGAGATAGAGAAGCTAATAAACGTTTAAAGAATACGATTTTTCTATTTACTAGACTAGTCCTCTCCACTCTTATGGCCTTTAGAAGTGTATTTTGTGGGATCAGCATCCAACCAAATACTTGAAGAACTTTGAAAGCCTTCCAATTCCACTTCACTGGACATCAACTTGAACCATATTAAATATCGTGACAGCTGAATCAGTTCTTTCAAAATAAATGGAAAAGGCAGTAAAGGACGTGAAGAAAAAAAAAAAAGAAAATGCAGTAAAAAATAACACTAAAAATAAATAAAAAATAAACAATCACCTGATAAATTGTAAGGCAATTTGCGAATAGGCTCCCCATCTCCGATGTCTACATCAAATACTGAGCAACAAATTGAAACAGTGATTAAATGTGCATATAGAATATGCAAATGTCACTGATATCATTAGAGAAATAAAATGAAAAAGTGGTTAAAGATGCATATAAAATATGCAAATGTCACCGATGTCATTAGAGAAATCAAATGAAGTAGTTAAAAGATGAACTCTTAGCAAATACAATTGATGTCACTGGATAAATAAAATGCTGACCAAAATCATACTCAGCTCCATCAAGAACAGGTTTCCCTCGGCTATCATCTGGTCCATCAACAACTTCACCAATCTACAAATTAAGGAATATACATATATAAATTACGGATGCTCCAATTTTCGTAAAATAATTCAGATGACAGAAAAACCCAAGTTCATGAATTTCAAATAGAGGACTTGAATCTTACTGAAAAATAAGTACAAGACCTGCTAAAAGGGTAGGTAATATTCAAAGTAAATGAATAATTACAAAATGCCAATTTCCTCGATCTGTTAAGATTCAACACCTAAACCCTAAATTGGATTGATATATGACAGTCACCAAAATGAGGTTTCAAGAAATATCATGTCAACAAGAGCACCACTATTCTCGAACAAGAACCAAGAAATCATTAAGAAAATAGTGTGNAAAGAACCAAACTTTCATTTTGAAATTCGAAAATAATACAAAAATCCAGAAAAGGGCTTCCATAGTTTTTTTTTTTTTTAAAAAAAAAAAAGAGAGAGAGAGACCAAAAGGATAAATTACGGAAGTCTTTGGAAAGAGACGCTCAAAGAAAAGTGTTAAACTTGGCACGAGCTAAAAATTCTCTGTTCCTCTCTAGCCAAATATTCCTTAACAGAAAAGAAGAAGAATCTCCTCCACAAATCAAATTATTTGCCGAAGTCATGAGAAGATATGGATAATAAGATTACAAAAAGTAACAAATGTGCATTGCTAATGTAGAGACATATTGATAACTAAATTTACCTTATCCCATTTGTAATCTTTTGAATTCCATGAATAAGCAACACCATTATCTCCCTCTCTGATAACTTTTGTCTGCCCATTGCTGGTTCCTGATGCCAGGAAAATTCAAATATATTAGAAATTCTACCAATACTGCTGAACACCAAAAACCTCGTAGGGTTTAGGGTTTAGGGATGAGGGGAAAACATTGAGTTCTATATTTTTAACTATAATATTAACAAATAGAAGATTAAAATGTTTAGAAAGAAGACAGCCACCGACATTTTCTAACTTGTTCAAATAACTCATAACCCTATTGTACACTTTATATGAAACCAAAAAAATTATTTAGCATAAAGAATGTATAATTCATAATCAGAATGTGATATTTAAACATGTTACTTGTGATGCCAAAATATTGTGAACTTCAGACAGCTATGGTCAAGAGAAGTGGATAACTAACAAGTCATGCAGAAAATGACAGCTATGGTCAAGAGAATAAGGGAAAAAAGGGTAGAGAAGTGGATAACATTTTGGTCTCTTATTGAAATAGAATACTGCAACCAGACCTGGAATTTGCAAAGCCTCCATCCCTGGTAATTCTTCCAGTTTCAATCCTCCAACCCTCTTACTGTCACAAGTTAAAGAGAAAACTTAGAATCCAAGATTGACAGTCAGCATAACAATAAAGGTACACATAAGCTAAGAAGCACAGATACAAATATGAGACGTCAATATGACACGGCACAAAAAATGGTGAATAGTAAAGAATTTTGGAACTTCCTCTTCGTTTGTGTGTGTGTGTATGGGTGGGAGATGGCAGCAGTTCAGGGTACCTCTTCAACTTATACTGAGATAGTCTGGAAGCAAAAGACTCCAATTGTTGGGGCTCTGCAATTCTTTCCTGATCTGCAGTCCACACACGTAGTACTCCATCTGAACAAGCTGTGACAATATCTCCATTTTCCAAAAACTTGGCATCCCAAACACAACCTGGATGCTCGATGCTCTGGACACAAATTCCATCTGCAACACAAGCAATCCAACTTCGTGATATCAAACTGCAATTTTTATAAAAAGAACACTCTTTATCCCCAACACAAACAATCCATCTGAACAAGCTGTGACAATATCTCCATTTTCCAAGGATGTTGGACTATTCTTTTGGAGTCCCTTTTCATAGCTTGCTAGGATCTTTTGATTGGGCTGTTTTTCTTTATCCCCCAGTATACTTTTTCACTTTTCTCAGTTAAACTCGGTTCCTTAAATTTTAAATACTACTAATAATAATAAAATAAATAAATAAATAACAAAAACAAACAAACCCTCACAAATTTCTAGATAGAAGTAATAACCTTTCCATATCTTTGCTGAACAGTCTTCACTCCCGCTAACAATAAGTCCGGAAGCATGTGAATCCACTGAATACACAATGGAAGTATGACCAACCATCTCCATCAATGTTTGACCACTTAGTGCCCATAACCTAATGGAACTGTCAGAATAGGGGGGAAAAAACAATCATTTTCATTATCCCACTTAGTACCAGAAATACTCCAGATGTTCCTCTCATGTGAAATAGATAAAGATCAAATGTTGGTACTCTGACTTTATGATAATGACTTGCATCCCAACACTCTACCTTTCAGCTATGCTACAACAGTGTACTACTCAAATGTTTAACCCTACTCAAAAACTGTCTTTATTTTGAAGAAAACTATTGCAACGAGAGATACTAAATTCAATTTCATCTCTCATCCTACCTCTTTTGACAAGAGAAAGAAGAGTTAATCTTGGAACCGTGTCATTTCAAAGTATTTTTATTTGAGAATGATCCATTGATTTTCAATTATTCAATCCACTAACAAGACAAACAAGTTCTTCATCTAAGAAAATTATAGCCCAAAACAAAATTCATTTTAAAGCATAAATAAAAAAAGTAAGAATAATAATATACTCTGATAAATAGGTAAAAGTTTACCCATCATGAGATGCAGAGAGCACTCCAAGATCAGACATCACTGACAAACTTCGGACCGTATCTATAGAATGTAAATAAAATTCATCAGGACATGTTATTTGTAAGATCGAGTTTTCCTGCTAACAAAGGTATTAACAAGAACGGTAAAAACATATCCATTGATACAAATATATCATGGGTCAAGCAGAAAACAAAATATACTCGATAGTTTTTTCAACAATCCTTCAGAACTCTAAAGAATTTTGAAGACTTCAGAGATCATGCTTTTATATAGAACTTAAGAAACGTAGCTTGTGACAACAGGATTTCTTAGCAAAAAACTCCAGATATGAAACAGTCACTTCTAGAATTGATCTTTCGCATTGAGCTCCATGTCCTAATAAAAAAGCAGTGACCGACTATAATAAATTAGCAATCATTGCTTCAAAGGAAGGAGTTTGTCATATATAGGTGGATGATGAATGGCATGATTATGAGCACAATTTAATATAACTGAAAGAGTGGTGTGTTCTGAGATCCCACATCGGTTGGGGAGGAGAACGAACCATTCTTTATAAGGATGTGGAAACCTCTCCCTAGCAGACGCATTTTAAAAACCTTGAGGGGAAGCCCGAAAGGGAAAGCCCAAAAAGAACAATATCTGTTAATGGTGGGCTTGAGCTGTTATAAATGGTATCAGAGCCAGACACTGGGCGATGTGCCAGTGAGGAGGTTGAGCCCCAAAGGGGGTGGATACTAGGCAGTGTGCCAACAAGGACGCTGGGCCCCGCAGGAGGGTGGATGGTCCCACATTGATTGGAGAAGGGAACGAGTACCAACGAGGACGTTGGGCCTCGAAGGGAGGTGGATTGTGAGATCCCCCAACGGTTGGGGAAGAGAACTAAAAAAAATTTATAAGGGTGTGAAAACCTCTCCCTAGCATACACGTTTTAAAAACCTTGAAGGAAAGCCTGAAAGGGAAAGCCCAAAGAAAACAATATCTGCTAATGGTGGGCTTAGGCTGTTACATGTGTAGTCAACTAAAAACATTTCAAGTTTAAAAAACAAATATATAATAGTTTTAAACAATTCTCCTACCCAGTAAAAAACATCAGATTAAATACCCCGGGGCAATCCTTAACATTCCTGCATTACACCTCTAGCCTTCAAATCCAAAAGCCTGAGGCAAAGTCATTCATCACAATTATGAAAAAAAAAAAAAAAAAAAAAAAAAGTGAAGGTGCCATAATCCCTAATAATATAAGATAAGAAAATCCACCACTTGCAACTTAAAAATCAAATGCATACACATGAACCCACGAGGGGGATGGAGGGATGGAGGGACAAAGGGAGTAGACCTGTATGTCCTGAAAATGTCTTCAAACATGATTTCCCTCTCCAAAGCTTCAAAGTTGCATCACTTGAACCTAGACAAGAACATACAAATATCATATAATCAGAGTCTAAGATGAAGTCGAATACTTCTGAAATTGCACACGGAAATATATAAGAATAACAAAGTATAATAACTTATATTATGCGAATGAATTTATCCTAAGGAAGAAGCAAAGAACAAAGGACTAATACCATAACCTCCCAAGACTTCTAGTCTAAGTAACCAGACAAAAGAGCCCTCCTTGATTCAAAAGAGCCTCTAACAGAACCAATGAAGAACATCGTTGAGGAAATGGATAGTCTTCTCCTCTCTTTTTGGAAAAAAAAAACTCTTTTCTAACCTTCATCCACTGCAATATCCCCTTACAGAGAATCAAAAAAGATTTCTCCACCAACCCCAAAGTTCAACACTCATCTACCAAAATCCGAAATGTCTAAGACAAAGCTTTTGCTTTGTATTCTTCTCGGAAATCCCTGTAATTATATGACCTAACACAAACCAATTAGATGGGACTAAGATGTTTAATGTTTTCTTATTAAAGGCCATCAAAATTGTGTTTCTCGTACTTATTTTGTATATATATATCTATGATGATACGTAAAGTAAATGGGAGTCCAATGATTCCGAAGCCCTCCAATATGTAGATTGCATCAAAATCATACGGTTTGAAACATAACATAAATGTTGCTCGATCAAGACTCAATCACAGTGAAAGCCCTCAAAAATTTGAAACCATTATATACAAAGGGAGAGTGGGGGATAGGCTTATCCAAATTATAACTCAAATCAAACCCCAGTGCATGTTTGCAGTGGTACCTGTAACCAGCTCGCCTGATGGAAGCTTTATAACTGATTGAATTGCAGCATTATGAGCACCCCAAAACTCCACCACTTGGCCATTTCTCCACCGCCTTAGAGTACTGGAGTAAAGAAGCCAATACCACACGTTTTGTATTATAATTACAACAACGCAATGTGAGTGCTCAAAGCAAGAATGTTAGTAAAATGTCACAAACACTAGGCAGCAAACCTAGTACACCAAAAAGATTTGTGCACCAACGGAAAATTAGCTTCAATTTTGGTGAAAACTTAATCAAAATTAGAACCTTATCCATGCATGAACGTTGCCTTTTTTTTTTTAAGGAACAGAAAATGCATTGATAAAATAAAGCACCAACTCAAAGTCAAACCAAGTTACAATAGTCTTACAACGCATGGTAGTACTATAACTACAAAAGGGTTTATACTCAGAAATTGCTATAATAAAAACTAACTTTATTTAAGGATGAATGAAAACACAAAAGAAACGGCCTACAAGAAACATAAATGGCCAAAGCAAGAGCCCACAAAACAAAAATAAAAGTTGCAATCGTTATTAACTTTTTTCATTCCTTGAAAGATGAAAGAATATACAAATCCATAAAAAATGAAAAAATGAAAACAAATCAAACAAAAGCAAACAAACTACAAGAAAGACTTGCAATCCAATAAAACATCCCCTAACTGACAAGGTTGCAATAGTTAAGATTAAAATAAATAGATGGAATTATATATAGAGAAGCACACACATAAACATTGTAGGGAACAGCCAAAGAGAGGCATTGAAGTGAATCACACTTCAAAGCCTCCAAGACCCCTCAGCATCCCTAAAAATTCTTCTATTTTTCCCATAGCCCAATACTCCCAATAAACGTGAATAAAGTAGCTTATCAAAGAATCTGTCCACTGTTACTAAAAGGAGAACTAATGAGCATCGCCTTCATCATGTCCAATACACTCCAGAATGAGCCCGAACACCAAACGTTCAAGGCAAGTCTCAAATGTTCATAGGAAAGTGACACTTCCATAAAACATGATAAAATTCTTATGAGGTGCCCTTTCACCCATGCAACACTTGGTCCTATTACCATAGAGGAAAATCTTTGGGCAAAGTCCACGAAATTATCCTCCACAAAGCAGCCAATAAAGAAAAACAAACCTTCTTCAGGATCTTTGTTTCCTATGATCCAAAAAAGTTAAACCAAACAATTTTACCTTGCTTTTGGAACAATTAAAGCATGTTATCAGTGGGTTAGGGTGGATAAATTGACTAACCAAAGTAATAATGAATAGAGTTCCAACAATGATAGGTGATCGTGCCAATGTTGAGAGTAAAATCAAAAGGGCGATTAAGTTTCATTATAAGGCATAGCCCCAAGAACGGTATCTGAAGCAAGACTAAATGGATGGATGATGAAGTAAACCCCTAGATCATCAAGCAATCGCTAGTGGCCAATTTTTGGAAAGTGACTCTAAGAAAGTAACAATGCTTAAAGACGGCTTTTTCATGAGCTAAGTGCAGTCGTCTTATGTAGGATTATGAGAAAGCAAGAAGCATTAGCACATGCCTTCTCCTAGTGAAGAGGTCATACATCTTGGTTTAATGAAGAAGCAAGGTGACTGTGAAACTCATTCAAGCAAATTAAAGCGATGAGCTCACACTAAATTCAAGATGCTTGGCCAAGAAATGAGGCCAGGCTAGATCTTCGGTTCAAGCAAGTTAGCATGGAGTAGAGGCAAACCAAGCAAAGGTTGCCATGAGATGGTAAAACATGGGTAATCCTACACTACAGCTTGCCATTGTTGAGAGTAAAATCACATTGATGCTCGGTCTAAGATTATGACACCACTAATCTTTAAAGTTTCGAACTAATTGAGAGAAAACTCATATTAGAACCCGTTCCATTTTAAAGAAAAGGGGGTGTATGAAAACAACATCCTACCATGCAAGAACCTGAACATTCAAACTCAGTATGTTGCTATAGATTTCATCAAAACTAAGAGAGAGAAAAAAAAAAAAACAACCAAATCTTGGAATACATTTTGCAACACCTGGTAAATTCTACTCCGAAACCCAGTGGAAAAGGCACAGGTAGGAAACTAACTTACCAGTCAACAGAGGATGACACGATGTCACCACTATCCAATGCGATGCCAGTGACTTGCTGCTGATGGCCCTTAAGCGTCTGCACCCTCTCACCCGTTCTCAAGTCCCAAACAATGACGAACGTATCCATGCCACCAGACACAATTCTCCCCTCCGGATACTGCTCATCCGGCGAAATCCAAGCCAAAGGCCCCACAAAACTGGTATGCCCCAGCAAGATTTTCGATTGTTCGTACTTGCGTCCATCCAAATTCCAAAACCTCACAGTTCTGTCCCTCGACGAAGTGGCAATCCCCACATTTCCGCAGACGCAAATTCCACGAACCTAATGATCAAGTTCAGTAAGATTAAGATCAAATCTCGAGCGCAGGATTCGAAAACAACGTTGATATTGCAAGGGGAAGAATGTGGAATCAAAGTAATGAGAAAGCAATCAAGAAATCAGAAAGAAGAAAGAAATTGAGGTCTTACGTCGTCCTCGTGGCCCGTAAGCTCGCACCGTAACTTGTAATCATTGGAATTCGTCTCCATAGCAGCCTGAAACGGACGGAGAGGAGGGAGCAGAGGATTGGCTTGGTAGAGAAGTAAGTATGAATGAGTCCTGTACAAAGCCCATTTCCCCAATTTATAGAGTTGCCCCGCCCTCGGAGTTCTTTTTTCCTTTCTTTTCTTTCTTTTTCTTTCTTTTTCTTTCTTTTCTTTTTCCCTTTGGGAAAATAATGGACTACAAATGGGCTCTCAATGTAATTACAAGAAAAAAGAATTCACATTTTTTAAAAATAAATCTACAATTATATCGACTTTAGTTGTCTCAATATCGATTTAGTTCCTCTCGATATCGATATGGCCAAAAATCATGGATTCCAGTAAAACAGAATGATACCTCTCGATCTAGATCTACATCTTGATATTAGTATATGGATACAGCTCTCATTATATATGAGATCCCACTTCGGTTGGAGACGGGAACGAAGCATGACGTTGGGCCTTGAAAGGGGTGGATTGTGAGATCTCACCTCGGTGGGAGAGGGGGCACGAAAGATTCTTTATAAGCGTGTGAAAATCTCTCCCTATGTCATACGCGTTTTAAAAACTTTGAGGGGAAGCCCGAAAGGAAAAATCCAAGGAGGACAATATCTGATGATAGCAGTGAGTTTGATGGGAAAGCCCAAAGACAACAATATTTGCTAGCACTCAGCTTGGGTTGTTACATTATGGTTCTCGCAACTATGGGAAAAAAACTTCTCTCTAACAGACCCATTTTAAAAACCTTCAGAGGAAGCCCAAATATGACAATATCTATTAGCTATGAGTTTGGGCAGTTACATTATGATTCTCGCAAGAGGATAATATTTTATTGCGGTGAATTTAGGTTGTTACATTATGGTTCTTGAGAGTTGTTACATTATGGTTCTTGGGCTGTTACATTATGATTCTCGCAAGAGGATAATATTTTATTGCGGTGAATTTAGGTTGTTACATTATGGTTATTGAGAGTTGTTACATTATGGTTCTTGGGCTGTTACATTATGATTCTCGCAAGAGGATAATATTTTATTGCGGTGAATTTAGGTTGTTACATTATGGTTATTGAGAGTTGTTACATTATGGTTCTCGGGCTGTTACATTATGATTCTCGCAAGAGGATAATATTTTATTGCGGTGAATTTAGGTTGTTACATTATGGTTATTGAGAGTTGTTACATTATGGTTCTCGCAAGAGAATAATTATTTTATTGCGGTGAATTTAGGTTGTTACATTATGGTTATTGAGAGTTGTTACATTATGGTTCTTGGGCGGTTACATTATAATTCTCACAAGAGGATAATATTTTATTGTGTGAATTTAGGTTGTTACATTATGGTTCTGGAGAGAATGGAAAGCCTAAATAGGACAATATTTTTTAGCATTGAACTTAGGTGTGAGTTTGGGCTCGTAATGGTTCTCACAACTATGGCAAAAATTCCTAGAAGAAATACTAACTCAGTTCCAAATGTCATTCTTCCTTGATGCCACTTCATCCAATCTTGTTTTCGATTCATGAAAAGGGTCACCATTTCTAATAGCCCAATAAATAAATAAATAAATAAATAAATAAATAAATAATGAAATAAATAAACAAATAAAAAAATTATAAAAAAAATAGTTAAATAATAAATAAATAAATAAAAGAAAAAAACAACATTTTCCCACCCCTCTCCATTTACTTCTCATCCCTTCCTAAATTATCTCTCCTCAACCAGTAACGGTTATCCCTTCCTAAATTATCTCTCCTCAACTACAAACTAACCGTTACTGCAGCAAAAAAATAAACAGAAAAACAACAATTGTCAGATTTACTTTAGAAGAAAAAGAGAATAGTCTTTACCCAGATAAGATTGACGGAAGATTTACGATAGATCTGATCAATAAGGTATATATTAAATCTTCATTTTCCTTTATCCTATTTCTTTTTTAGAAATCACACCCAATTCTTTTATCTTATTTCTTTTTAGGAATCACATCTAATTATAGGTAGATCTTCATTAAATTATTACCATGGTTTAGCTTTGAGTTGAGTTAGAAACTAAATGTCAATCATTTATACTAATTCTAGTCAATCACGTTAGATTAGTAATATTAGGTTAAATTTATATCAGTAGCCAAATGAATAAATTAAAAATAGAATGTCCAAGAAAATTTGTGAATAGGAAACATTGAGATAGAAAGATTTGGAAACAGGGATCCACTAGAAATTTGGAATACATGAGAAAAAAGCAACCGAGTAAATACGGAAGAAAAGAAAAGAAGATTCAGTGGTTAAAAACCACAAACTAAATAGAGAGAGAAAGGTAAATACAGAGAGTAGTAAAGCACGGAATAACTTAAATAACTCTATCTACTCTTTTTATATAACAATAACCATGAAAATAAGATTTTTAATAAAAATATAATTATAGATATGTAACATTTCAAGACTTTTAACAAGGGACCCACGTAAATTAGAGAAATAATTTCATAGGGTTCAAACTTGAAACTGATGTCATGGGCTCACATAGGTTGACTTGGATTTCAAAGGACGAAATCAAACTTCAATTAAGGATATATTCGTGACAATGACTTAAGTTAACTAGGTAAGTGGCCTTACTATCGGCATGGTTATATTTGATGCTGATACGTGCTTGTGGTTTTGCACGTGTCATATATACTGATATATGTGAATTATTTGTGAATCGGTATGCTCATGTTATGTTATAATATGTGAATTGTATGATAATAATTATGGCATGATGTGTTTAAGGATATGTTTGAGATAAGATACGAGAAGGATGCACAAAACGAAATGTAACGATAGGAGTAAGATACGTTTATGAAACGTTAAGGTTAGGTTACATACCAAAATGCTATGGATAGGGGAGATTAATGAAAGAATATGGTTAGGGTATGAGTAGAAAGGGATAGGTTTGTGATAGATTAATAAAACGATAGCGTTAGGATACGTTCCTGTGATGATATGACTAAGGTACGTTCACGTAACGATATGACTGTGATAGGTATAAGAACGTTAAGGCTATGATAAGTTAGGGAACGATATGACCACGAAGTGTTTACGATATGACATGTTATGATTGATGGTGTTAATATAACACATGCGGAAGCAATTTGGATCTTAGGCACTTTTAGAACATCAATTATAGTAAATAACTAGCATGTTCATAAGTATTAAAACTTAATGAGTTTGAATACTAACCTTTTGTAGTTCAAACTTCTTTTTCCTCACGAACCGGTTTCGAACCACCACTAGTGTCTTCTCCACTATCCTCCGGCCTTAGAACGGGATTGTGGAATCCGGTGAGTGACTAAACTTGGGAGGGATTTTGTATACGTGAAAGAGAGTGCTTGTGAGAGGTTTTTCATCAAGATGAAGAATCCCTTCCAAGTATCATGATCACTCTATTTAAAGAGTCAAGTTTGCATGTTCATGCAAACTTGAGATCACCAAATTTTGACACTTAAAATTCCACTCAAATGTTTGGGATTATGTGGCAAGCATGCATGTTTGAGTTAACCAAATTTTGACACTCAAAATTCCACTCAAACTTGTGGGGTTTATTTGGCAAACATGCAAGTTTGGTTAAACCAAATTTTGACACCTCAAAATTCCACTAACATGATTTTTCCATTAGATGAAAGTCAACATTTTGACTTTCTTCATTTTAATTAGATGAAAGTCAACATTTTGACTTTCTTCATTTTAATTCAACAATTAATTTGAATAATGAATTTCAAATTAAAGTAACATTAAATGATTAATTAAACTATTTAATTAATATTTAATATTAATTCAAATGCCAATCCCAATCAATTCCGACACATAATTGATTAAGATATTTAAATCTTATTTAAATATCTCAGATTCTCTCTTTTCGTTTAATTCGTAAATAAAATAAAATTGCGGTTAAATATATCGTATATATGTAACGCATATTCCCTAATTTGAATTCGAACACTTCGAACTCACTCGTCACACTGTTCTATGGTTTAGTCCGATATGAGCTAGCAGAGGGACCTAATGGACCTATAGATCATGGGCTCCAACGATCCAAGATTAACCGGTTAAACTCATTAACCTTGTTAACCAACATTCGTTAACTACTAGGACACTCCACTATAGCCTAGTAGTTGCACTCCCCTCACTATAGATATATTTCTGTCCATTTGATATAACCATGATTAGTAAGTCGATCCTTCACAGGTTGTTCGTAACTAGAGCTGGGTCAATTTACCGTTTTACCCCTAAAGTTACTTCTTGTTCCTTATGTCTCACTGATCCTCTAATGAACAATTGGTTTGTGGTCCAACCAGTAAACCGAATCCCTCTCAGGCCAATGAGAGGGTGGGGCCCCTTGTTCAAGACCTGGAGTCAGTGCTTAAGGGAACTACCTCTCTTCTATCCCTAAAAGTGGGTAGGAGTGAATTCCATCTTGCACCCCACGTCCCCAGCCATTCACCCAGTCTTACCCCTGAAATGGGAGGCCTATTGAGTCGGCGAACTAGAGCCACTCTCACCCATGCAAATCTAAGGATAATTCCGAATAAACAGGAGTTCATGGTTAGCTCAGGATTAAAACCGAGTTACCTAGGTTATCGAATGAAAAGAAAATCAGTCTCAACAGTAAACGACATTATAAAGTGAGAGTGGTTTTCTTCATGGTCCGATCTTATGCAATACTCATTGCATAGGACGCCCCCACTCACATGTCTCCACATGTACAATTTAGTGATCACATTGTTTATATCATATACAAAAGTGGGCCGCATCCATAGTGTCCCCAGAATAAGGTACTCAGCCTTATCCTTATACTATAGATCATTTTGACTATATACTTGAACTTGATCCACTCTTATGTCTCTACATATAGTTCAAGTAATCATACTATAGCCAGAGTGTTCTTAGTTTATTGGATTTAGATTAATGATCGTAAAGTTCACTTTATTCAATAACAATCTTTACTGAATAAACAACAATAATAACTTTATTGAAAATAGAATATGTTTTTGTTTACAAACTATGAGTTTTAGGACATAAAACCCAACAATGATACGATATATTGTGATGTGATGTGTTATATTTAGATTGTTTTGTGTGACCATTGAGGTAATTGTTGTATGAATTGCACGTTATGAAATGACATGTTAAAAGCATGGAGCATTATGTTATATTTTCTAAAATGTATGTATACAGCATGTTATGAATGACATGATATCACGATAAATTAAATGAAATGTAACCCCGTTAGGATTATGTATGATACGTAGACTGAAAAATGAGAAATGACGTGTTCAGCATGAAAGATGATAGCGGGGTTATATTCATTAATGATAAAAACAGAAATATTGGGGACCTCATGCATTATGTGTGCTCATGCATTTGGGGGGATACCCCTATTTCATCACGAGGGTACGGACGCATACATCCAATTGCAGGACAACGATCGTTATGTTTTGCATAGCGCTGCTGTGACGGTTACTAGTTCTAACGGGTGTCCGGCCTAAGGAGCTCCCATAGTATGCTCGCCCAACAAGGAATGTGGCCCAGCAGTGTGCGAACTGACTGGTGAGCCCATACTCGCATGTATGGGGCTGTGTGTAGAGTATATGGTACACGTCCAAGTTACCCGTTAGGACAGTACCGTAGGAAAATAGACTGAAAGGATAGGTCCCATCATTGCATTCGCATGTTCTTGCATTTAACCCCAATAGTGGGGTCACTTACTGAGTATTTCTTTAAATACTCAAGCCATGTGCTACTACATTTTTCAGGTTAAGGCAAGCCATTTCTGTACGGCTGACGACGACATCACAACTCGAGACCATGGCACATGCATAGGATAGTGGTATTTATTTTCTTAGACTTAGGCTAGAATATGATGTTTTTAACTTAAACGCTTATTTATTTTATTTAGTCTTTTGTTGTATCGTTTTAAAGATGTTTTCGAAACACGTAAGTCCATGACTGTGTTTTAAGATAAAGGTTATGTTTTATGGAATTTAAATGAAGTCTTACGCATTCAATGTTTATTGTACGTATACAGTAGCGACCTTAAATTAAGTAGAAAATTTCGAGTCGTTACATGATTTATGTACAAGATCCCTAAATTTATAGTCATTTACAATACAATAAATATGGCGTATAAGAAAATACCTGATAATACGAGATTGAAGAGAGTTGGAGAATATAGACTAGAAGATGATAAAAACTCTAAACCCTAATTATGTTTTAATATTTTTAATCAATGTGAAAAAAAAATCAATTAAGAAAGTAAGAAAGATGAGGAAGAAGAAAGAAAAAATAGTCGAGATTAAAAGAGAGTACTTTTTAGGTCTGGTTTGGATTATGGGATAGGATTACAAGGGGAAGTCCTAATCAATCATAATTAAAAAAAATTATTGACTCGTTACTTTTATAGGCTTCATATATAGATGTGTACAATGAAGATTACAGGTCTGGGCCTTGATCCATAACAACAAACCAGGATGTAACGACCCTAAATTTCCACATACTCAGAGTCGCTACTAACGTCTCATGCTCATCTATAATGCGGAAATATAACTCTTACATGAACATAATTGATAACGTAAACTTCAAAAAAAACGTTTAAAACAACTTCTTCTCTGGAAAACACAGTCATGGTCTTACGTGTTTAAATATGAAATACTGAAATTTAGAGAAAACAAAAACAAATACAAAATAATTTAAAACAATGAAATGCAAAACAACCTATTCTAACTTAAGACTAGAAATTTAAATATGAATCTACCCTATGCACGTGCCACAGTCTCTGCTCGCGATGCCGCCGTCCTCCGTACAAGTGCGCCTTGCCTTTACCTGAAAAATGATGTGGCACACGGCCTGAGTATTTCAAAGAATACTCAGTAAGTGGCCCCACTATAGGGGCCATGCAAATGCAAACACATGCAATCATGATTTAGGGACCTATCTCTAATCATCTTAGGGGTGGCCTCCAGTCTCGGACAAATTGGATGTGTAGTACTTCCCTACACACGACTCACACGTGCGAGTGTGAGTCCCCAGGGCGCTCGCACACCCCCTGGACCCTCTGGTCAAGCTAATCTGTAGCGACGTCCGGAGGTCAGCGGAACCCCATAGTGTCATGCACCTCATGAACACCCTCATTTGTGTGCTTTCGCACCTGTGCGCATTCGCGCTCATCATAAGGTGCGCGTCCGCACTCATCATCTCTAGGGGAAGTAGCCTATGCTTATGAACATACAAAATGCATGAGGTCCCTCTAAATCCATCGTAATGTTCTTCTGACACAACCCTCTAGTCTCATCTCTTTGTTACTCTAGGTAACGCATACTCGTGGATATTTATATTAATATTGTTTTCACGCTCTTAGGGTTGTGTCCTATGTCGATCTAAAGACATGATGCAATATGACACTCATCATCATATAGCATGCTCAATATGGAAGACGTCATCATATTAAGGTAAACGTCACACAATCATCATACTCATCATATTGCCACAAAGTTCATCAAACATATCAAGTACGACATTCACAAAATATATATATATACTGAGCACATCATCAGGTATCATAACCCACACATCATCATAACTCATACATCATCAAAGTCATACATCATACATCATCATAACTCATATACCGCATCGTACGACATAGTTCATACATCATCGTAACTCATACAATTTTTAGCCTATCCTATAGTAAGGCCACTTACCTGGTTGACCTTAGCCGAAGTATTCCCTAATTTAATTAACGTAAGCTCTCGTTCCTCGAGAGCTGCTCCAAAGGTTGCTAGAGTTCGCTTCATATCGAATCGTTCGTCAACTTTCGTTAGCATTTCACATTTTAATTAATAATCCAACTAACAATGTGAAATACAGCTCTAAAACGACCTCAGTAAAAAATCGAATTCCATGTTTTCATTATTTCTAAATTGTATTGGGTAATAAACTTCATGTTACTTGATCATTCAATCCAATAATATTATATTTAATGGGTACAAATTATAATAATTTTCTCATATTTTCCACTTACCTCCATCACTCCGTTCATCTCCTCTGTTATGGAATATAATTTTCTTTTCTTTCCTAAAAATATCATTATGATTTTATTTTTCTTTCCTAAAATATCATGAATCATCATTTTTTTTTTTTTTTTTTATNTTCCTAAAAATATCATTATGATTTTATTTTTCTTTCCTAAAATATCATGAATCATCATTTTTTTTTTTTTTGTTAATTCGACTTATGTACTGGCCATTTTCAATCTAATCTCATTTTCATTTCTTTCCTAAAGAATGTATATGCAATTAACAAAATCATTCTCAATCTATTCTAATTTTCTTTTCTTCATTCAAATCTATTAACTGAGCCATTTTTAGATCCATTTAATTTTCTTTTCTTTCTTAAAATCTTCCTCTCTCCCATTTTTTCCTTTTAATTCTAATTCTTTTCTAATCTTCCTCTTGTTGGTGACAACAGAAAACTGAAGTGAGATGAGAGGAGGAGTGATTTGAATGATGGGAGGGAGGTCCTTTTATAGGGGGAATCCCGGAGTTGGTTGAGATTTGTGTGGATGAAATTGAATTCACCTCCTCCTTCTCTTCGACAGTAACTCATTCAAACTCTATTATTAGCTTCAACACCCTCCCTTAAACTGAATTCTGCGGAAATCAGTTTAGGACTTCACTTCGTCATCTTGATATACATCTTGGATTCTGCACATCCCCATCTTTCTTCTAAGCTTCTCGAACAATGGTTGTTTCAAGGGCTTTGTGAATAGGTCTGCGATTTGTTCATCACTTCGGCAAAAGTTGAGTTCAATAATGCCTTCTTTACACAAATCACGCAAGAAATGAAATCGAACATCGATGTGCTTGCTCCTTCCATGCAACACAGGATTTTTAGACAACTTAATAGTTGACATATTATCACAATATATAACCGTCGTACCTGGTTGCTTATGATTAAGAATTTCAAGCATTTTTCTTAACCAAATTGCTTGGCACGAGCATGCTGCTGCTGCCACAAATTCTGCTTCTGTAGTTGAGAGTGTTACAATAGGTTGCTTCTTTGAAGACCAGCAAATAGCTCCTGAACTCATCATGAAAATACTTCCTGAAGTACTTTTACGATCGTCTATATCACCTGCATAGTCACTATCTGTATAGCCAACCATCTTCGGATCATCTCCTTTCTTGTAGAATACCCCCAAATCAAAGGTTCCTCTCACATAACGAAGTATCCTTCTTGCTGCATTGAGATGTTTTTCCGTTGGATGCTCCATGTAACGACTTATCATACTAACCGCATACATGATGTCTGGTCTGGTTGAAGTTAGGTACATCAAACTTCCCACAATTTGTTTGAAGTACCTATTATCAACCTCTCGCCCGTCAATATCCTTGTGCAACTTTAAACCCAATTCTGATGGAGTTCCAAATGTGCGCTCATCCAATTTAAATCTTTCAAGTAATTCTTGAGCATACTTCTTCTGACAGATAAAGTTACCTGCGGGAGTTTGAGTAACTTCTACTCCAAGAAAATATCTCATCAAGCCAAGATCTGTCATTTCAAATTCCTTCATCATGCTCTTCTTAAAAAATTCAAACATTTCTTCATTATTGCCAGTAAATATTAAATCATCAACGTATAAGCAAATAATGATAATGTTACCTCCCTTTTCAGTTTTCACATACAACGTATGTTCATACGGGCATTTAGTGAATCCCATCTTTTCAAAATGAGAATCAATGCGACTGTACCATGCCCTTGGAGCTTGCTTCAAACCGTACAAAGCTTTCTTCAACTTGTATACTTGTTCCTCTTTGCCTTTTTGAACAAAACCTTCTGGTTGCTCCACATATACTTCTTCTTGAAGCTCTCCATGTAAGAAGGCCGATTTCACATCAAGTTGATAAATAGGCCAAGATTTCTGTGCTGCAATAGAAATTATGAGCCTGATAGTATCTTGACGTGCCACTGGTGCAAATACCTCCTTATAATCAATTCCATACTTTTGCTTGTATCCTTTTGCAACAAGTCGCGCCTTGTACTTATCCACCTCACCGTTTTCATTCAACTTGGTTTTGAAAACCCATTTTACTCCGATTGTTTTCTGCCCTCTAGGAAGATCAGTGAGCTCCCACGTCTTGTTCTTCTCTATGGATTTGATTTCACTGTCCATAGCTTCCTTCCATTTCTTCTCCTTTACTGCTTCTTCATAGACAATTGGATCACTATCCATAAAGAATGCAAAATAACCACTATCACTTGATTCATAGTCCATCTCATAATCAATCATCCAGTTTGGTCTCTTTCTTGTTCTTGGATGTCTTTGATTATGATCATGATCTTCTTCTACTGGTTCTTCTTGTTGAGCTTGTGATGAGCTCTCTCCATGCTCATAGTGAGGCTGAATAGGGGCTTCAGTTTGTTCTTCTTCAAGATCTACAGGAATCTGCTGATTCACAGTGATCTTTTCTTCCCATGTCCAAGTCTTCTTTTCGTCAAAGACTACATCACGACTTACCACCACCTTCTTTGTCAAAGGATCATAAAGCTTGTACGCCTTAGAGGTCTCGCTTACTCCAAGGAATACACACTTCAAACTCTTGTCTTCAAGTTTCTTCCTTTTCTCATCAGGAACGTGTGCATATGCTATGCACCCAAAGATTCTAAAGTGGTCTACTGCAGGTTTTCTTCCGCTCCATGCTTCTTGTGGAGTCATATCTCTAACAGAAAAGGTAGGACTCCGGTTGAGAATGTGAACGGACCACACGACAGCTTCTGGCCAGATTCCTTCGGGACTTCTCCTTTATTTAGTAAACTTCGAACCATGTTAAGAATGGTCCTGTTTTTCCTTTCGGTCACACCATTTTGTTGTAGTGTATATGCTGTTGTTAACTGCCTCCGTATGCCCTTCTCTTCACAAAATTGAATAAACTCGTTCGAGCAGAACTCTCCACCTCTGTCAGTTCTTAAAGCCTTGACTCTTCTTCCAGTTTCCGTCTTCATAGTAGCACAAAACTTTTTGAAGCAATCAAAGGCTTCTGATTTGGCGTGCAAGAAATAAGTCCATGTTTTTCGACTAAAATCATCGATGAGGGTCATGAAATATTTCTTGTTACCATTTGATGCTGGAGAGATGGGACCACATATGTCCGAATGAATCAACTCCAAAATTGCTTGAGCTCTTCTTGATTTTCCAGATGGAAAAGAGTTTCTTTCATGTTTTGCTACTACACAGCTCTCGCAAATTTCCGTTGGTGGAGTAATATCTGGCAACCCAGTTACCATCTTCTTTGAGGACAACGTCTTTAATCCTTTGAAGTGTAGATGACCATACCTAAAATGCCAAAGCCAGGTGGTATCTTCTTTCTTCACCATCAAACTTTTGGCAACGATATTTAACGTCAACGGATATAGACGGTTGGTGGTCATCTTCATCTTAGCAATCGATCCTCTTTTGGAGTCATAAATTTCACATTCATCATTTTGGAATGTGATCACATACCCCTTTTCTTGTAATTGACCGATACTAAGTAAGTTGGCTTTCAGATCAGGGATGTAGAATACATTAGAAATAGACTCTACAAAGCCATTTCTAGTCTTGATATCTACGGTTCCTTTCCCCATCACTTGGAGAGTTGAATTGTTGCCGAGAGAAACCGTAGTATGAAAATTTTCATCTAGAGTTGAGAAGAATTCCTTACAACCTGTCATATGATTGCTGCATCCAGAGTCTACGACCCATACACCTTGATCTGCAACCTTCATAGCATGGAATGACATTAATAATGTTTCTTCTTCTCTTCTCTCCACAAAATTGGATTGATCTCTTTTCTCCTTTTGAAGCCTGGTATAGCATTCATTTTTGTAATGTCCAAGGCGTCCACATCTGTAGCATTCCACCTTGGACTTGTCAAAGTGTCTCTTGCCTTTGTTTTCATAATCATTTCTGGCTAGGTCTACTGACCTGCCAACATCTCCACTTCTTTCTCGACTGCCTCTCCCACGACCTCTGCCTCTTCTTTGCCCTCTACCTCTAGGGCTTGAAGATTCACCTGGTGTGGATATTTTTAAGGCTGTCATCTCCTCTATTGCACTTGTACGATTGAGCCTCTGCTCATGTACTAACAGGGAGCTTTGGAGTTCATCTATTTGCATCTCTTCGACATTGTTTGCTTCTTCGATAGAACATACAATGTAATCGAACTTTGGAGTTAGTGATCGCAAAATCTTTTCTACGACCGCAACCTCCGTGATTGAACCACCATGCATCCTCATTTTACTTGCAAGACTTATAACCTTGCCAATATAATCATTCACCGTTTCTCCCTTTTGCATTTGGAGAATTTCAAAGTCTCTTCTGACGGCTTGTAGTTGAGCACGTTTTACTCTCGTTGAGCCTTGATACTTCCTCCTCATAGAATCCCAAATTTCCTTGGATGTCTTCTTCTGAAGCATTGTTTCCAAGATAGTCCTATCAATGGACTGAAATAAATAGTTCTTGACCTTCAGGTCCTTCAGCTTCGATGCTGCCAACAGTTGCTGTTGACCAGCTGAGAGTACCTCGCCTTCATTTGGCTCTTCATAACCCGTCTCCACCATATCAAAGAACTCCTTTGATCTGAGAAAATTTTCCATCAACATCGCCCAATGATCATAGTGACCATCGAACCTCGGGATGGCGGGCTGAACGTAGCTCTCAACTTGTTTTTCTGCTGCCATTTTTTTTGCTGCTGCAAGATTGCTCTGATACCAGTTGTTGGTGACAACAGAAAACTGAAGTGAGATTGAGAGGAGGAGTGATTTGAATGATGGGGAGGGAGGTCCTTTTATAGGGAGATTCCCGGAGTTGGTTGAGATTTGTGTGGATGAAATTGAATTCACCTCCTTCTTCTCTTCGGCAGTAACTCATTCAACTCATTCAAACTCTATTATTAGCTTCAACACCTCTCTCCCATATTTTCTTACCATATTTAAGATTTTCTATCGATTTATTCAAACTCTATTATTAGCTTCAACACCTCTCTCCCATTTTTTCCTTTTAATTTTAATTCTAATTCTTTTCTAATTCTATTCTCATATCTAAATTCTGTTCAACAGTCTAATTAATCTTTTCCATGTTATTTACAACACCTCTCTCCCATTTTTTCCTTTTAATTTTAATTCTAATTCTTTTCTAATTCTATTCTCATATCTAAATTCTGTTCAACAGTCTAATTAATCTTTTCCGTGTTATTTACAACTATTGTATTCTGTTCAACAGTCTAATTACCATATTTAAGATTTTCTATCGATTTGGTTGTTTCTAAATCTTTCTCTCTCTTCTCACGGTATATTTCTTCCAACATATTAATATCTTTCCATATAAGAAAAAAGGAAAAGTTAAATCTGACTACTAACCTTTTCAAATGACATCTCTCTCCAATGATCTGCCTAACCATCTCTCCATTATCTTCCTTTCTTTTTTTCCTCCCAGAAAATCTATCTACCTTTCTTCCCCCATAAAATTGCCTTTTTCTCATAAGATCAATCTGCCTTTCTTCTCCCCAGAAAATCTTTTCTTTCTTTTCTCTTTTGGTTGTAGAATTATTGATGACGGATGAGGAGACATTTTAGGGTAGGGTGGAGAGATTAAAGGAGAGGTGATCAGTTAATCTTTTTTTCTTGCTTATTTTATTATTTTTATTTTATTATTATTATTAACTTAACGGGGCGTTACACACGAAGTCAGGACGCAACTCCAAGAATAGAGAATTCTCCTACTATGTATACATATAACCTTCTACGTTTAACACCCCCTCAATCTGGACGATGTACTACTAAGTTAAGATTCCGCTGAATGCTAAAAGAAGGAGTTGGCAGTGACTTTGTCATGATATCGGCGAGCTGATCTTTGGAAGATGAGCCGCACATCAAGCTGACGAGTCGATACTCATTCACGAACGAAGTGATAATCAACCTCAACATGATTCGTCCGTCAATGAAAGATTGGATTGGTGGACAAATAGGTGGCACCAATGTTGTCACACCACAGGCTAGGCACTTGCACTTGCGAAATCTCGAGCTCACGCAAGAGGACTTGAATCCAAATTAATTCGGCAATGGCATTTGCAACTGCCTAGTATTCGGCTTCCATACTAGAACGAGAAACTGTTGATTATTTCATTGAACTCCAAGAGATAAGATTGTCACCAAAGAAGATCACATAGCCTTCAGTGCTTCGACGGTCATCAGGATTCCCGACCCAAACAGCATCCGAGAAGGCACTAAGCAAATCAGTGCTAGACTTTGTAAAACACAAGCCTATATCAATAGTGTCATGTAGATAACAGATAATCCGTTTGACCGCCACCCAATGTACAGAAGTCGAGGAGGACATGAACTGGCACACTCTATTGACAAAGAAGGAGATATCAGGACATGTCAGAGACAAATATTGGAGAGCACCAACGATACTCCGATGTCGAGTAGTATCCTTAGGCGGGAGCTTTTCACCACCATCCAATAACAACTTCTCACTAGGAAGCATAGGCATGAGCACACATTTGGAGATGAGCATATTGGTTATGGACAATAAATCTTGGATGTATTTATGCTGTGTCAGAACAAGTCCATTCAAAGAATGACAGACCTCAATCACAAGAAAATAACTTAAAGCGCCAAGATCCTTGACGACAAAATCATCCCGAAGTTGTGTAAGAAGTTTCGCAGTAGCCATNACTTAACGGGGCGTTACACACGAAGTCAGGACGCAACTCCAAGAATAGAGAATTCTCCTACTATGTATACATATAACCTTCTACGTTTAACACCCCCTCAATCTGGACGATGTACTACTAAGTTAAGATTCCGCTGAATGCTAAAAGAAGGAGTTGGCAGTGACTTTGTCATGATATCGGCGAGCTGATCTTTGGAAGATGAGCCGCACATCAAGCTGACGAGTCGATACTCATTCACGAACGAAGTGATAATCAACCTCAACATGATTCGTCCGTCAATGAAAGATTGGATTGGTGGACAAATAGGTGGCACCAATGTTGTCACACCACAGGCTAGGCACTTGCACTTGCGAAATCTCGAGCTCACGCAAGAGGACTTGAATCCAAATTAATTCGGCAATGGCATTTGCAACTGCCTAGTATTCGGCTTCCATACTAGAACGAGAAACTGTTGATTATTTCATTGAACTCCAAGAGATAAGATTGTCACCAAAGAAGATCACATAGCCTTCAGTGCTTCGACGGTCATCAGGATTCCCGACCCAAACAGCATCCGAGAAGGCACTAAGCAAATCAGTGCTAGACTTTGTAAAACACAAGCCTATATCAATAGTGTCATGTAGATAACAGATAATCCGTTTGACCGCCACCCAATGTACAGAAGTCGAGGAGGACATGAACTGGCACACTCTATTGACAAAGAAGGAGATATCAGGACATGTCAGAGACAAATATTGGAGAGCACCAACGATACTCCGATGTCGAGTAGTATCCTTAGGCGGGAGCTTTTCACCACCATCCAATAACAACTTCTCACTAGGAAGCATAGGCATGAGCACACATTTGGAGATGAGCATATTGGTTATGGACAATAAATCTTGGATGTATTTATGCTGTGTCAGAACAAGTCCATTCAAAGAATGACAGACCTCAATCACAAGAAAATAACTTAAAGCGCCAAGATCCTTGACGACAAAATCATCCCGAAGTTGTGTAAGAAGTTTCGCAGTAGCCATAGAAGATGAGTTGATGATAATAATGTCATCAGCATAGATGAGGGTTTACATCCGAATGCCCGCCTTGTTAAAAATGAAAAGAGAGACATCAATCTTTCAAGGTGTAAAATCTAGCTGTAATAGTTTGGAATTAAGGCGAGAAAACCACGCACGCGAAGCTTGTTTGAGACCATAAAGCGACTTATCCAGCTTGTAGAGATAACCAAGATGTTGAGAATCCACAAATCCAGGGGGTGCTTCATATAAACATCTTAATTAAGGAGGCCATGAAGAAAAATATTCTAAATATCAATCTGTCGAATAGCCCAACCACGAGAAGCAGCAAGAGATAGTAAGAGTCGAATGGTAGTGGGCTTAACAACCGGACTGAAGGTATCATCATAATCAACGTCATACTGCTGTTTAAATCATTTAGCAACCAGGCGTGCTTTGTAGCGATCAATAGAGTCATCTNATTCGTCCGTCAATGAAAGATTGGATTGGTGGACAAATAGGTGGCACCAATGTTGTCACACCACAGGCTAGGCACTTGCACTTGCGAAATCTCGAGCTCACGCAAGAGGACTTGAATCCAAATTAATTCGGCAATGGCATTTGCAACTGCCTAGTATTCGGCTTCCATACTAGAACGAGAAACTGTTNATTAAGACCAGCACGAATAGGAACTAAGTGTCATGTCTTATTTTTTAGAAATGCCTGAAATTCATCATTCATTGTCGATAGAGGGGAGCCTTCATAGTAGTAATATGTGAAGTAGGTTCTGAGGTAGAAGATCGAACCACAGAATATGTTACTGTTCCATTTGTACGTACCATATGGATGAGCAGTAGGTACAGGATCCACAGTTGAGGGGACAGCCGTACCAGACGTTGTGAGGGGAGTAGCCAGTGCTACAGCAGTCGAGGACTCGACCGGGTGTTGCACACTCCGAGTAAGCCAGGAGACTGGTCCCCAAGATCAAAGCCCAGAGAATCCGGGTGGGGCCCAGGCGATGTAGGAATAACATCTGCTGGCGGAGGATCCGAGGCCCCAATCATTGGCAAAACAACTGATGCTGATTAGCGCGGCAGTGACACGGAGGATTGCGGTAGCAATCTGATGTGGGCACTAGATTTTTTGCATCCAAAGAGTTAGAAGGCACAACTATATGCATATGATCATATGGGAGAGTTATTGTTTATGCATCTCGACAGTTAAAAGATTATGAACGCAACTACCCGATTCATGATCTGGAGTTAGCTGCTGTGGTGTTTGCTTTGAAAATTTGGAGGCATTATCTGTATGGTGAGAAGATCTAAGTTCATACAGATGATAAAAACCTTAAATATCTATGCACACAAAGAAAGTTAAATACGAAATACTGTCGATAGTTGGAATGGATGAAAGATTATGATATGGAAATTCTACGTCATCTCAACAAAGCTAATGTAGTAGCCGATGCCTTGAATCATAAAACAGCTCACTCATCTGCACTACTTAAGAGACAAACTAAAATTCAAATGGAATTTGAAAGAGATCAGATAGTTATTTTAGTAAAAGAAGCGATGACTTAGTTAACTCTTATGACTATCCGCCCAACGTTGCACTAACAAATCATTCAGGGTCAGTAGAAAGATCCTTACCTTGTGAGAACCATTAATCAATCGGAGGCTAAGCGAGCCAAGAATTTCTTTGTAACAGTTGATGGTAGTTTAAAGTAGCGGGATCGAACACGTGTACCGAATGATGTGGAGATTAAATGAAAGATTTTATCTAAAGCTCATGAGTCATCATACACTGTGAGTATATGTGCCACAAAAATGTATCAGGATTTGAAAACATGTTTTTGGTGACTTGAGATGAAGAAAGACGTTGAATAGGTGTCTGTAACGACCCTAAATTTTCACATATCAAGAGTCGCCATTAACGTCTCATTCTCATCTCTAATGCAGAATATAACTCTAAGAATGCTCATCTTTATTAGCAAAAAATTTTAAAACTTCAGAATACGTTAAAACATTAGAAAACACTGCCGGACTTACATGTTTCAAACATCATGTTAGAGTTCAAAATAAGATAAAACAATTACAAATTAAATAATTTAAATAAATGAAATGCAAACACTCTATCCTAACCAAGACTAGTAATTTTAAATATGCAATTATTCTATGCACTCGCCACAGTCTTTGATCACGATGTCGCTGTCAACCGTACATGGGCACCTTGCCTTTACCTGAAAAATAATATAGCACACGACAATACTCAGTAAGTAATCCCACTATAGGGTCATACTAATGCAAACACATGCAATCATGAATTAGGGACCTATCTCTAATCATCTTAAGGTGGCCTCCAGTCTCAGACAAATTGGTTGTGTAGTACTTCCCTACACACGACTCACACGTGCGAGTGTGAATCCCTAGGGCCTCGCACAACCCCTGGACCCTCTGGTCAAGCTAATCTGTAGCAACGTCCAGAGGTCAGCGGAACCCCATAGTGTCATGCGCCTCATGAACACCCTCATTTGTGTGCATTTGCGCTCATCATACGGTGCGCGTCCGCACTCATCATCTCTAGGGGAAGTAGCCCTATGCTTATGAACATACAATATGCATGAGGTCCCTTTAAGTCCAATTATACATCGCTTCTGACACAACCCTCTAGTCTCATCTCTTGGTTACACTATGTAACACGTGCTCGTGGATATTTACATTAATATCATTTTCATACTCTTAGGATTGTGTCCTATGTTGATCTAACGACATGATGCAATATGGCAAACAACATCATCAGACATGTTCAACATGGAAAACATCATCATGTTAATAACATCGTCATGCATACATCATACTCATCATAGAAGCCATTAAGTGCATTAGATATAACATGTACGTCATGCATCGAAACATAAATAACACATTTAACATACATCACAACACAACGTCATATTCATACATCATCATAATTCAAACCATCTTTAGCCTATGCTAGAGTAAAGCCACATACTTGGTTGGCCTTAGCCAGAGTACTCCCTAATTTAATTAACGTAAGCTCTCGTTCCTCGAGAGCTACCCTAAATGTTGCCAGAGTTCGCTCCTATTACACCGTTCGTCATCTTTTGTTAGTATTTCACATTTTAATTAATAATCCAACTAACAATATCAATTACGACTACCTCAGTAAAAATCGAATTTCATTTTTTCATTGTTTTTAAATTGTATTGGGTAAAAATAATAACAATTTCTCCTATTTTCCATTTTTTCCTTCTCTCCTCTGTTATATTTTGGTTCAGTTTACCATCACTGACAGTTTAATTGATTATGATATTCTTTCCTAAAAATATGGTGAATCATCATTTTTTAGTTCTATTCACTGCCATTTTCAATTGAATCTGATTTTCATTTCTTTCCTTAAACATGGCAATTGAATCGAGTCAAATCTATTCTAATTTACTTTTCTAGTCATCTTAAATCAATTTAATTTTCTTTTTCTTTCTTAAATTCTTTCTCTCCTTTTAATTCTAATTCTTTTCTAATTCTATTCTCATATCTAATTCTTTAACTGCGTCTAATTATTAGATTTTGTTTTGACTTTGTTATTTACTTGTTTTGTTGTTTCTAAATCTCTCTTTCTCTGTATTTTTTTTCTTCTCTTTGATTTTGAAATCTCTCTATTCCTTTCTCTTTCTTTTTTCTTTCTCTTTTGATTATTAGATTTTGTTTTGACTTTGTTATTTACTTGTTTTGTTGTTTCTAAATCTCTCTTTCTCTGTATTTTTTTTCTTCTCTTTGATTTTGAAATCTCTCTATTCCTTTCTCTTTCTTTTTTCTTTCTCTTTTGATTATTAGATTTTGTTTTGACTTTGTTATTTACTTGTTTTGTTGTTTCTAAATCTCTCTTTCTCTGTATTTTT
>NC_036641.1:3024689-3096216 GCF_002806865.2 Cucurbita pepo subsp. pepo | reverse complement strand
TTTTTTTTTTTTTTTTTGACAAATTTTAATTGACCCTTTTGATATCTAAATAATGACAACAAATTAATATCCTAAAAAGGAAAAGTAAATCTGACTACTAACATTTTCAAATGACATCTCTCTTCCATTATATAATGCCTAACCATCTCTCCATTATCTCCCTTTCTTCCTTAAATCTGTTCTTTCTTCTTTTTCGGTTTTATTTGCAGAATTATTGATGAGAGGTATTTTAGGGTAGGGTGGAGAGATTGGAGGAGGTGATCAGTTATTTTTTTCTTCTTTATTTTATTATTTTTATTATTATTATATAACCTAGCGCTATCTAACTTGTCAATAAGGTAAGGCACCTAGGTAGGAACCTTTGAATGTGCCCTAGTAGAAATGGGAAGAGGTGACCATGAATTTTATTACACGATTGCCTAAAACCTAGTCAGGAATTACAGTGATATGGGTTGTTTTGAACAAACTAACTAAGACAGCTCATTTTATACCGGGGAAGTCAACATATTCAGTTGATAAATTGGTGCAATTGTATTTAAAAGAAATTATACGCTTTCATGGTGTACTAGTTTCGATTGTGTGAGATAAAGCACATGATTTACTTCTCCATTTTGGAAGAGTCTTTCAGGAGACACTTGGTACACAACGAAAATTTAGTACAACATTTCATCCCCCAAACACATGGGCAAACTGAGAGATTATTATTGAAGACATGTTGCGTACTTGCATATCATATTTTTAGAGGTGGTTGAGATGACCATTTATATTGAGATGATAGTCTCAAGGGCTTTATGGATTTACTAGGAATAGGTAGGCAACCAAAAGTTATGTCGAGAATGGGTGCTAACAGCTAATGAGGCGATATAGAAAATTAGGAAGAGAAACTTAATGGCTCAAAGTCGTCAAAAGAGGTATGATGATATTAGAAGAAAATATCTGGAGATTATCGTGGGGATCATGTATTTTTTACGATCGCATCTGTTCGTGGCATATTACGATTCGACAAAAGGGGAAAACTTAGTCCATGTTTTATTGGACATTTCGAGATTCTCAAAAGAGTTGGCCCAGTAGCTTGTAGATATGCATTACCATCAACATTGGATACAGTACACAACGTTTTTTCATGTTTTGATGCTGCAAAAGTATTGCCCATAATTTTCTTACCCTAATGAGTGACGTCACAACATACATGCTTTAAATCATATACATGAAAAACTTATAATAAATACTCTTAAAATAAAGCGATGGATTTACATATTCAATTCAAAATAAGAAAACACACATAATTTAGTTTTTTTAACCTTAAATAATAAAATGAAATAAAATACCTATCAACTACTAATGAAATTCAATGGGATCTACTGCCCTATCATGATCTATCCCGACTTCCATGGAGCTTTCAGTGTCATCCGCGCCAGGGAGCTTTACCTTAAAATACTCGAGCCACCCCATTGTTAGGGTTAGCAATGCAATCACACACATACATCATATTTGAAAAGTTTGTGACCTCGATTTTTTCCCTTCTACAAGCTCAATTCTCACGTTACACCTCGATTACGTCCTAAATCAAATAAATAAATAAATAAATAAGAGAATCAACGAAAATAGATTAAAAAGAAAAAAAAAAAACTCAAATGACTCGAAACTATCCAAAGGTAAACAATCTGATTCAACCAAGTATACTAGGTCTGGTTAAATCGAATTGGTGATGTCAGCATCACCTACCTTAGTTTGTAAAGAGACTCGAGCACAAAAGAGTTTGAATTTTATAACATGGATGATATAAATAAAAAATAAAAAATAATTAAAAAATAAAATCACGAGGGTTTACGGTAAACTCGAACATATCTAGTATATATATATATTAAAAATAGTCTTAAATAAAAAGGGGACAAATAAATAAAATACAGACAAGTGATTAGAAAAGTACAACAATGAAGTATAAAATTAATTAGGTGTTAATAAATGTGTGTCTTGGTTTTCCTAATAAGCAAATTAATTTATTAAAATAATTTTAATTAATTAGATTTTACTTTAAAATAAAATTAAAAAATGGGAATGAAATAATATTTTGTTCCTAAAAAAATCTCAAATTAGCAAAATTTCAATGTTACCCCCGACGCTCTTCTCTCTCTTCTGCAGACGCTGTTGCCCGTGACAACAGCGAAGCAAGACGGAAGGAGGGCGGTGGCAAGATCGTAGTTTCAAACTCTCGATTGTCCTTTTCAGTAAATTAAAAAAATCAACCTGACACGCAACCAACGCTCCAGAAAATTCAGCGAGTACCGGAGCGCCTATAAATCACCTCTCCAAGAAAAGAATCTGTGACACTGTATCAGTCCAGAAATTTCTTCACTTCGCTGTGAAGTTCATCGTCAAATCCTGAGGCGGTCAATGCATTTGAGGTAAGCCACTTACTTATCGCCATTTTGTTTTCCCCCCATTACGACAGTTTCTATTTGGTTCCTGAGAAACTGCCGCGAAAATCTAGTGCTCTTTGTCTCATTTCTCAGTTTGCTGAACCTACGAGAACATGCATAAATGTTCGACTGTTTTTTTTTTTCTTGCCGATTTTTTCAATGTTGTGGTGTATTCTGACACGTGGTGATTTGATCGCTCGACTTTTTCCTCGGATTTTGGTGCGAGTAAACAGGATTTGGAATAATTTTTCTTTTGTCGAATCGGATTTATGTCCATTGGCTTTGATATTTTATCGTAAATGTATTAAACTTTTGTTCTGTGATTTTCGAGATCATGCACATCTTGTTGTGAATGTATGATTCGATTATATTTGGATTTCTGGATTCGCATTAAGCTGTGTGATCCTATTTTGTTGGATGTGGACTTGTGATCGATCAAGGAACAAAAGATGAAGATCTTATCTTAGCGAGCATTAGCAAGTAAGATATTTGCTTGTGCCGTTCGTCGTTCATTTGCCTTTATTTGTTCGTCTATACCAAATTTATACGAATCCTATTATTTTATTCTATTGCATCCATTGATTTTGGTCTTTTCTCATAGGAATGTTGCGATAACAGTGTAAGCACTACATGGATGAGTTTTTGCTTCAAATCGTGTTATTTTCTCTCTTACTGTAACAATTGTTGGTCGTATTTAAGACAATATGTAAGAAGACAAGTACCAGAAGTGATGAGATAGAGGGAAAATGTGGAATGTTATGGATTTCTTTCTTTTCTGGAACATCGAACCCCATTGTACTAACTAGTAACTATGTATATAGTAAGTTTCTTCAGTTCTGAAGTTTGCAAGGAACGACGGTAGAGTAATGTAGGACGAAAGGAGTAAAGAAACTTAAAAACCAAATTATTTTACCTGGAGAAATAACTACGTGTGAATCAAGAAATGCTGTGTGATTCTATCCTCCTTCCCATGGCAGGATTTTTGTCTCTGACAATAAGTGAATTGAGATGAATATTATGAGGAAAAGGGAGTAATTACCTTTGAGGTTGGTGGAATCAACAATGGCACTTAATGCTGCTTCACCAGGCATTAGCTCTGGACTGATACGGCATTTATTACTTTCTTGCTCCATTCTTTCTTTTCGTGAGGTTTTGTATATTTTCAGTTCTTGATCTTGTATAATCTTTTATATGTACTTTCCATTCTAATTTAATTGTTTAGTTTCATACAGAGCATTTTAGAGGAAATTATCCACAGCTAAATGATTCTGTATTAGAACCATATCACTCTCACGAACCACAACTGTATTCCAACGGGCACTACCTCGCTGAAAAGTGAGAAGTTCAGGTCATACTATTAATTGAGTCAATGAGATATACCTTCATGTCCTAATCACTCTATGTTGCCTTCTTAATCAGGAGACCCACTAATCTCTGGTGATAGTGGGAATACGTTTGTTCTGGATATTGTGAATGATTCAAAGAGGGTATGGAAGTCAAGGATGTTGAAATGAGGGATCGCACCCTAACCCCAGCTAGGCTGTTCAGGGGTCTGTTGTGCTTACTGGTGCTTCTTTTAACAGCATTTATGATGTTAGTATTCTATGGTTTTATCAGTGCCATTTTTGTTCGAGTATTCAGCATACATTATAGTCGAAAAGCTACTTCCTTCTTCTTTGGTTCTTGGTTAGCTGTGTGGCCTTTTCTGTTTGAGAAAATTAACAAAACGAAAGTTATTTTTTCTGGAGAAATGGTCCCAGCAAGGGAGCGTGTCTTGATTATTGCAAACCATAGAACAGAAGTTGATTGGATGTACCTGTGGGATCTTGCAATACGAAAAGGACAACTAGGGTACATAAAGTATATACTCAAGAGCAGTTTGATGAAGCTACCAGTATTTGGCTGGGGATTTCACATATTAGAGTTCATCTCTGTGGAAAGAAAATGGGAGGTTGATGAATCAACAATGCGCCAAATGCTTTCAACTTTCAAGGATTACCATGATCCCTTATGGCTTGCCCTTTTCCCTGAAGGCACAGATTTCACGTAATTACTTGCACATCCCAGTTCCATTTTTCTTCCTTGCTTGGAAAAATATTACTATTGCCGTTATGTAATGGTATTTCTGCTTAGAATCTCCACCATTCAAGCCTTGCTTTTCTTGTTTATTCTGATAGAAACTCTCTAATAAGCTTCACGTTACTCTTTTCTGTTTTGTGTAGTGAACAGAAGTGCATTCGAAGTCAAAAGTATGCAGCCGAAAATGGTTTGCCCATCTTGAAAAACCTGTTGCTTCCCAAAACAAAGGGCTTCCATACGTGCGTACAGGATTTGAGGAAATGTCTAGATGCAGGTACTCTCCATCTCTGTCCTTTGCTGCTTAAAATGTTTCTTCCATCTCTTTCCCTAGTTTAGAGCATCAAAGTTGTTGAACTAAACATGGTAGCTAAAATTTAGATACCCCAAAGGAACTCGTATGGTGGTATGGTCCGTGGATTGCACCAATAGTTTCAAAAATTGGAAACAAAAGACACATCTCACTTGTCAAGTATAGAATCTGAAGAGTTTCATCTTTTGTCATGTAGTTTATGATGTGACCATCGGTTACAAACATCGGTGCCCCTCTTTATTGGACAATGTCTTTGGTTTAGAACCTTCTGAAGTTCATATACACATCCAACGCATTCCTCTTGACAACATTCCAACTACAGAAAATGAAGTTGCCAATTGGCTAATGGACACATTCAGCAATAAGGACCAATTACTCGACAAATTTCATTCTCAAGGTCATTTTCCCCATGAAGGAACTGAAGGGGATCTCTCAACCATGAAGTGTCTTGTTTCCATCACCACTCTAATGGTCCTAACCTCCTTATCTACATACTTAACCTTTTTTTCATCCATCTGGTTCAAAATCTATGTATTATTCGCCTGTTCCTATCTGGCCTTCGCTACCCGATTCAACATCCGACCAATGCCAATTTTCCACCGTAAAAAATCGTATTGAAACTTGATCGAAGGGAGCGGATGTGTAGTATTAAAAAATGTATTACAAAACTATATAGACTACAGTTTAAATTATGTAATATCAAAGGATGTTATCTTCAATTTTGCATTAGTAGACCTCTCTTTCTTTACTATATGGAAAAATAATTCTGGCATCATGTGTTGGGGAACTAGTCGGACTTGATCTTGGAGCGAGTTTGGAATAGTATATATGTATATCTATATTTATATACATATACATACAAATACTACTTTCTGAGGAAAAGTTGGGTGTAGAAGTAGTTTTGGGGAAGAGAAAAGTTAAATAAATGCTTCTTCCAAGCATACTTTTGAAGGTATTTTTATAATGTTATTCCTTTTTCTATACTATCTTTAGAAGTGGTCAGACATATTCTAGCTACTTAATCGTTCGAGAAGGTATGTATTTATGTTTAATCTACTTAAAGTATAAAAGGACAAAGTTTAGAATTTGGAAGGGAAAACTTAAATCAAATGAACTTCTACTTTCTTGGTTTCAATAAAATAAAATTATATATAGCGTCTACTGCCTCCCAACCCTTGGTTTAATTGCGACACCTCTAAACTAGTTAGATAATTTTTTTTTTTTTTTTTTTTTTTTTTTTTTTTTTTTTTTTTTTNCGTCGTCTAGGCCGCGAAGATGAGGTATATAGATCATAACAACGCACATATTCGATTTAGATAAATACAAAGAACCGGAGAGAGAAAATGCAAAAATAAATATTGACTAAAGATTTTGATAATTGAAACAAAGATAATGAATATTGGCTAAAGACTTTGATAACTGAAGCAAAGATGAATATTGGTTAAAGGTTTTGATGATTTTAAGTACTCTACCGAGAAAAATTTGGAGAAGATTTATTTTCAAAGCATGGCAGGATAGATATATATATATATTTCAGTTACTATGTCTAGTTTGGCCAAAGATCGATTACCATCTAATATATATATAACTGTCTATCACATATTTTATTCTCGCCTCTTGAGACAATTCTCGCCTCTTGAGACAGTCGACTAAAATTTTATTCTCGAAGGACTATCAACATCTTAATTGACCGTATCAATTGAGGTTGTAATGACACTAAATTTCTACTTACCTGAGTTGCTACCATCATCATAACGTAATCATTTTGTGCGAAAATAGACGTTTAACTTTGGAACAAATCATAAACTTCATTTTAGAATACTGTCATGGATTTATGTATTTAAAAACATTTTTAAACCGACACAACGAAATACTAAATGAAATAAATAAGTGTTAACATTAAAAACACTATATTCTAACCAAAGTCTAAGAAAATAAATAAGTACAACTACTCTATATATGTATCATAGTCCTAAATTGCAACTTCGTCATCAACCGTACATGGATGACTTGCTTTACTTGAAATAGAAGTAGCACTTGGCTTGAGTATTTTAAAAAATATTCTGTAAGTGATCTACTATTGGGGTTACAGGTAAACACACACAATTATGAGTATGACCTATCATATCAGTCTATTATCCTAAATCGGCTAATTGAATGCGTATTTATTGTTCTAAATACAGTACACTCGTGCGAGTATGGACAATTGATCTTTGTGAAGCTAACTCGACAATTGATTTTCAAATCGGTTTGATTTTCAACTTCAGCTTTTCACTTCGTGAAGGTGGCAAACACATTTGACTCGTGTTTCAGGGAATAAACCTATACCTTCCTGTTAAAATCATCGATAAAGGTGATGTAGAACTTTGATCCACTAGGTGATGGAACTCGAGATGGTCCCTAAACGTCTGTATGGATTATTTCCAAGTGCACTTTCTTCAATTTTCTAGTAGCTTTTGTGAAGCTAATTCGTCTTTGCTTGCTCATAACGTAACTCTCACAAAGGCTCATATCTTCAGATTTCAGGTCTTCTAAAACTACTTTCGCAGCCACGTCTTTATTCCTTTGACATTCATATGTTCAAGACTATTGTGTCATAAACTTGAATTGGAAGCACTCTCTCAGCAACCATGTTTATACACCCTACAGAGGTGTATGGAGTTCCAGATTTTGTGCCACGTGTTAATACCATGACACCCTTCACAATCTTTCAGGAACTCTTCCCAAACTCTAATGCAAAACCTGTGTTATCCAACTGACTAATAGCGATCAAGTGGAGTTCGTATGCTTACGTCCCCTTCCCTTCAATCTCCAAGGTTCTATTGTCAGCAAGATATACCTTCTCCAAAATTTTCTGATTTAAAATTTCGAAACAATTTCTTACTTATAGATGAGTGAAACGATGCACCTGAATCCAAAACCCAAGATTTAGTCAGGTTGTCCACACTAAGAACTAGAACATCGTCTTCTATTGAATTTACAAAATCATCATCATCTCTAGATTTGTGATTCTACATTCTCTCTAGTTTTTACATATTCTATAACATTTTCAATAAAATTCAATGTTGTCTTCTCCTTGACAATGTTGAATGCCACGTTCCTAGACAATGTCAATTAGATCAATGCTAAACCTTGCTGATCCTTGAGCTTCCACTACTCCATGGTCATGTATCCAGCTACATCCCCGACAGAGGTTCATGAAAATCTTTCTAGTACAGATAATCTTTCATCTACATCTTCCAAAAACCAAAATCAAATCCATCGAACTTCTCAATTCCAATCTTTGAACTTTCCATCTTTACCGATCGCGGTGAATCTGTGCTTAGCTCTAATACCCTAATACCAGTTATTAGGATCGCACAACAACACACAATCTAAAAGAACCCAAAGAATAAGAGAGAGAATGCAAAAAAGAATATTTGACTGAAGGTTTATATTGATGACTTCATATACATACATACAGTAATTTAACCGAATGCATGAAAGTACGTTTTCAAAACTACCGAAAGTTATATATGGTTCATAATTTTAGCCGTATAATCATTTACTATATATAACTAACTATCTACCGTATATATCTCTCCCCACGACACGAAAAAATATATACTATACTAATAGCATAGAATCCAAAACTTAATAAACAATAACACCTTGAGAAGCATAAATCTCTAAAACAATAAGTGAACACCAAAGTTTTCCAATTTTAAAATGAAATAATGTATTGAATTCAGACCAATATTTACCAAAACATGAAATAGTTACATAGGATGTGTTATGATCCTTTGTAAAACCACTGTCCTAGCCCTTCTGATATCTCTGCTGCATGTATCAGCCTGTACCCCCAAGTCCTCCACGTTCTTCATGAACTTCCCCAATGTCTTCTTCATCTCTTCCACCCCAAGCTTCACGCCACCTTCCTCCTCTTCCATCACTAAACCTGATTCCATCTCCACTCTCAGCTTCTCAATAAGCACTCTTATGTTCTCCATGTCTTTAATGGCTACATATGTTCCCACTTGCATTGAGCTCATCACTTCCTTTTGCCCCCTCACTGCCGCCTCGTAGTTCTTCCATAGCGAGTCGATCCATTTCCCCATCGACCCCACCGGAATCGACGAAGCTGCTGCCATCGCTGCTGCAACCGGCGGAGCAGCCACCGCAGCTGCCACAATTGAGCATATCAAAACAGTGGCAAAAGTGGCTACAAAGATTATGTTAGACACCTTCCTCCAAGTACTCAATGACTTGAGCTTCTTGTCAAGCTTGTTCTTCCTGATTTGCAGTTTCTCAAGCAATCCAATTTGTTGCCTAAAAACAGAGTTGAATATTTGGAAGAACTCATCGGTAAAAGGGTCACCAATAGCCTTGAAATTCTTCAACTCTTGTAGAGTTTTGACATATCCATTTCCACCTTCAAACTGTTGAATCGCCATTGAAACAAGAAGATGGCTATCACGAGCTCTTTTCAAACACTTCTCTAGCTCAGTACAGAAATCCAAAGACTGCAAACTATTCTCAAAATACTCCTCAACCAATTCAAACAACTCATGATTCTTCCATATATCTTTCTTGCAACCCAAAATTACCTTCACAACTTCTTGATTCATTTCCAACAAACACTCTGTAATTTCTTTAAGAGAATCAAAGGAAAGCGCTCTAACCTCAACGCCAACGGCGATTGTGTTGATGGCTTGATGGGTTCGAGATTGGAGCATGGAATCGAACGATTGTAGATCGGTATCGGCCTTGCAAGCCGCCTCATAAGAACTCAGCTCTGTTTTGTAAGCCCTTTTGGACATATGGGCTCCCATAGGTGCTCAATGGAAAGAGGGTTTGGAGGGGAATTGAGAGAAATGTTGGAAGATTTCAAAAGGGTTTTGAGAAAAGTGAGAAAGGAAGAAGACCCAGAAAGGGATTGGAGAATGGAAAGCGATTGAGAGAGAAATCGATGAAGAAATAGAGGAGGGTTTTGGTTAAATAAGGACGCGGAAACACAGAAACTTGTTCAATCCACACGGAAAGTGTTCCTTAGAGCATAACACTTTCAAAAGTTTAAAGACGGAGAATTGAGAGGCAAGAAAAGAGATTTTCAAAAGCGAGAGATAAGGGGAGGCAGAAGCTTCTTGTGCTTAAACAAGTAGCCGCAAGCAAAGCAACCAAACCAAGCCAAATGTGGTTATATTATGAGAGAGAGAGACTCCATTTTTGGGTCCCACTGTGGAGACTCTTTCCCTAATGCCCCATATGAAAAGAGATTGGAGATTCCATTCAAAATTAGGGTCTTTTTATAGGTCACACGGAGGATTAACGACAGGGACGGGTAACGATGGCTTTAATGGGTGGTTTTGCTAGAATAGACGATAAACGAGGTCACTATCTTAGTAAAGGAGGCGGAGTAGGCTAGTGACATTGAGAAGCTCAACAAACCCTTGAAATAGCAAAAGCTAACTTGAGTAAAGCTGAGGGGAAGAGACAAACAATCGAGGCAGATTTAACTCTCAGACGAACTAAGACACGAGTAGAGGCTATCAATAGCGTACTTAGTCGATCTGTCTAAATAATTAAGTAAAATAGAATACTCTTTTTATATACTTTATATGATGTTTTTTAAAAAATATTGTTAATTATGATATTAAACTTTGGGATACATTTTTATTAATGTTTTTATCTAAATGATTAGTATGTTAATTTTTTTTTTTAATTTTCGTAAAATAAAGAAATGTGAGGGAAATAAAAGGGTGTAATGAATGATGGAAACGGCAGAAGAAAGTGTAATAATTAATTAATTAATTAATTGCCTTTTCGCTTTCAACCAAGTTAATCGCTTTCTCCTCACGTCAGTCTGTGGCGCGTGCTATCCACGCGTTCTCATTCAGTTAAATGCCCTGATTCTTGGGGATGTTAACGTCACCCATCACCTACTCCCTACGTCATCCCAAGCACACGTATATATACACATATATGTGTACACACATATACACATATATATATATATATACCTATAAGAGTGCATAAATCGCCCTATCAATTCGAAGATCGTCACAATCAAACACGTAAGGAGTATAGAATTTTTAAAAATATAATCCAATTTTTAAAGCTCTATAAAATTAAAACTATACCCGTATAAACTAAATTCAAACTAAATGACTGAAGGTTTGTTTGCTTGCTCGTTCGATCAATTTTAATGATATTCCTGATTTCTCTTATTGTAAGACATTAGAGCAAGTTAAAAGCGTTTTTAATGCATAAAAAGATCACCAACATGGGTCAGTAGCTATTTGGATCGCTAAGTAAAGTCTCCACTCGAGCTAGTAGTAACCAAAGCATGCTTTAAGTATGGTTTTACCCATTGAAATGCCCATTAGTAGAATTTATGATAAATTCATGATTTATTTATTAGTTTGTTAGCGGAGTAAAACCTGAGTTTTATAGGGGTTTAATTGCGTATTCTATGATTTGTATGTTGTATAATTGTATGATTGTGGTACTATAAGATGATTATCGGTCAATCCTTAATGTGAGTCTTGTCACTAGTGATGGGGACCACATCTATACCTTCTGTCTTAGTATGACGTATATGAATCAATTAGTGCAGTACAATATATAGGTGTGGTTAAAGAGTCTCCGATTATTTCCTAATTGTGATATTGTCAAAGCAAGACAAGGGACCACATAGAGTCGACGTACACGAGGGTTGCTCCCTCTTGTGTTACATTCACATTGTGAGGCTATTTGGGCTAGGCCGACTACCCTAGTAGTTATCTATCAGAGAGAACAAATTCCATAATAAGAGTTGGAAATACGATAACACACTGAGACTAGAACACAATTATCTAGATACCCTAAATTTAGCTACATCTTAGTCTAGTTAGCAAGCTCTAAAAAACTAGCAAGCAAGAGAGAGAGCTTTGTCGGGTTAATGTAGAAAAGTTAGAAGTTGGCCCATTGAAATGTTAAAGTAATCAAATATAGAATAATAGAGCCTAAACGCTAGTCTAGGCAAGCGTAAACATAGTTTTATGGCGTTTGAGTATGAGTAGGAGCTCCTAAAGACTCGATGTTGATTGTGCACCAAGCAATCGATCAATGTGAAACGTTGGATCAACCATAGATGTTTCATTAAACTTTCAAACTAGAACCCAAATAAAAAAGACACAAGACGGACGGAGGCTTTTGGACTTAAGTTATCCCTTTACAGCTCTCGCTCTAAGACCATCCTTGTCTCCATTCATCATCTAGTTGTTCCTTAAAAAACATGTACAGACTAGAATGAATATAAAATACTCAGTAAGCAACCTACTTGCAGACTCTGGATCGTGTACATAATATGTATCACACTCTAAACCATAAAATTATAACCTATGCTTTAACTTTTAGCCAACCATGTGGGTTGAATCCATGGCAAGTACACAGCCTACTTGGTGGCTCTAATCGAATCATAATATCTTGTAGCTAAATACCACATAACTTTATTCATAGACTATCTTAAAACAACTATGAAGTTTTCTAGCTCAGAAAAGTTTCTTAAGGGTTGCTAACCCTCTACTTCTTGCGTTCTCTGGTTCTAACCCTATCGGGGTCCATCAGTTGTTCGCCTACCTACTACATGTACGTTGATGTTTTACAGGGATCAAGAACACGAAAAACAAGAGAGAGAAATGCAAGAAAAAATATACGTGGTAAAACTCTACGAAGATTAAAGAATTATATTGACCGTTTATTATTTGCAAATATTTTGTATGATATTTATCCTTCCATTAGGGTTTAACATAGCTATCGTATTTACCACACTAGACAAATATCTTATATCCATGTATTGTTCTTTCCATTTTCTTTGTAATTTATTTGATTCTATAAATGATTGTAAACAGAGAATTTCACCACCATCTTGATACAGTGGTATGAAAAAGTTTCCTTAAAATTTCGTGAGCAGGTGTGTTGGAAATACGAGAAATGCCACGAAATCATATACATGATTTCATTATCATTTAGTAGTTGACGTGACATAACTATACAATTAAAATTAACGTTAACCAAAGTGATATTAATAAGCTTATAATGCATGAAGAAGCAATAGCCTCCGCCAATGCAATATCTTCAAACCCCAATCCAGTTCACCATCAAGCCTACACCCACAGCCACCAACGCAGACAACACCCCAATTCTCATCCTCTTCTTCATATTTGTTTTCGACCAATTTTCCTCGAGGAAGTCCCCGACGATCGCTATGCTCGGTTTCGCAATCGCATTCATCCACTCATTTGCCGCCTCTTCTCCGCTCTTCTCGAACACCGCCGTGGCGTCGACTTGGTGTAATTTCCACCCGAGCTCGTCTCGTAGCCGATGAAGTTTTTGAAATTGACATAATGCGAGTTTGCATGTATTGTCCTTAATTTCTTGAATCGCCAATTTAAGTAAATCATCTTTATACAATTGTTCGCCGTTTTTCTCCGCTTTGAAGTACTTATCCAACTCCGGAGCACCGATCGCACGACGGATTCCACGGCTATAGTCGGCGTTAGGAACGAACATCTCTCGAGCCTCGTCTACCAGCCCTCCTTCCACCATCTGATCGACTCGTTTTGCAATGTACTTATAAAGAACGGGAAGCAAAACAACAACCCAAATAAAGCAACAATCGAATCTCGAACGGAAATTCGTATTCGGATTCTCAATCAATGCTTCAATATAGTTATTCGATCCTCCGACAATGATTGGAAGACGTCCGCGTCCGATAATCTCGTAAATTGACCCTTCGACATAGCGACAGTAGTCATCCACCGTCAAATCCGCCTCGGGATCCTCGATTACGCCGAGGAGATGGTGAGGAATGCCGCAGCGTTCCGAGTCAGTGATCTTGTTGGTGATTATGTCAAGGCCTTTGTAAAACTGAATCTTGTCGGAGTTGATGATCTCCGACGGGAAGTAAGCGGCCAGGTTGACGGAGAGTTTTGATTTTCCAGAAGCAGTACAGCCCATAACGAACACGACTTTGTGCTTCTTGTCCCCCATGTTCTTCATTCTCCCTTAAATATTAACAAAATAACAAAAAAATTAATTAATTATTCATCCAAAGTATTATCACGTATGCATGGAATTCGTAAAATAAAATGAAAATTATATTAAAAAATATTAGAGAATCAAACAACAACAACCAAGAACAAGAGAGAAACCTTAAATTTGAGATAGAACTCTAAACGATGTCTGGTAGTTGATGTGAAATGAATCCATAATAATAAATTCTACTTTAAATAATAAACATTTACTCGTTTTTGTTTGTTGGATTATTTGTTTTTTTTTAGTAATTACCAAAAAATAATAAATTCCAACCAATCAACACGAAAAATACCGAAATGCATGAAATGTGGATTATTGAATATTTGTCGAACATACATAAAAACCCGTATTTCATCCAACAAATTTCAACGTTTTGTAACCGAACATTTTTGTTCACATATGGTAACATAATAAATGAAGATTAATTAAGACTATACTATTAGTTTGTTGCGAATAAATTAATTAAAAGTGACGTTATGTGAGTCACGGGAAAAATTAAATTTGTTTGATTGAGAAGAAGAACATATCTTTACAAAAGATAAAGGAATTGCACACGGTGTGGTACTTACCCAATCAACTCGGATACTTAATTTTGGTAGAATACTTTTGTGTAGGTCGTTACAAACTTTAAAGGACAAGTAAAGACAATCTCATAAATAAGATATAATGTCGGCTAAGGCCAACCAAGTACCGAGTAAGTGGCTTTACTATCGGCATGGTTGACACGTGTCCCGTGGTTCTGCATGTGTCATATACTTGATATGTGTGAATTGTTTATAAATCGATATGATTATAATATAATATGTATATGTTATGATATGTGAATTGTATGATAACATATGATAACAGTTATGGTACAATGTGTTCAACGATATGTTTGAGATGCGATAAACATAATGTAACGATAGGACTAAGATTTGTTCATAAAACAATATGAAATGTTTAGGAAACGATATGGCCAGGAAATGTTTACAAAACGGTTTGGATATGGGAACGATGTATGTGTGTGTGTGTATATATATATATATATATGTATATGTATAATGTAATATAATATGATAATTATATGATATATGTTATGGTACAATAGGTTTGATGAATTGATGTAGCTATGATAAGATATGTTGAAGGCACGCCCGGGATATGCTATGTGACTGTTATGATTTACAATATGATATGATAGGTGCATGATGTGGATTGTTATGTCTTAAAATATGGAAATGTTATGATATGATATATATGTGACATGAATGATATGATTGACATGCAAAACGACGAACTAGCATGAGATACAACTCCGACATATGCATGCAAGATACGATAAATGATATGATAAACGATATGACAATTTGATACGATATGAATGAAGACACTAGCGAGGTTTTATTAAATGATAATAAAAATGAAAAAAAATGTTGGGACCTCTTGCATTATTGTGTGCTCAGTGCTCATGCTTTGGGATATCTCTTATTCTTCACGATAGTATGGACACGTATGCTATGAGGCAGGAACGATCATTATGTTATCATAATTGTAACGACTCGGGAAAGAAAGAAAAAAAAAAAATATATATATATATATATATATAACAAATAAATAAATAAAGGAAAACGAGAAAACGAAGAAAAAAAAAAACTCAGTCGCCGGAAAACCCGCGAGTTTTCCGGCGACCGCCGAGTTTCGCGGAACCCACGCGAAACGACGGTCACAGCACGCCCACCCTCAGCCCACGACACCCAGCATCTTCAGAACACCTGCAAAGGGAGAAAAGAGAGAAAATTTCGAGAGAGAGAGAGATTTCGGACAAACGTCGGCGAGTGTCCAGTTTCTCCGACGAGCCCTCAAACCACCCTTAAACCGACACCAAACGACCTGTTACTACCGTAAGAGAGATCCCTAACGAAAGCACAATAACTCAGGGTGCATTTTGTGTTATTTCGTAAGCGTCGTCGTCGGTAACCGAGGTCGGAAAGTTAGGTTTCTTAATCGATTCTTAGATCTATGGCTTTTAGGAGCTTTTAGGCCGCAAAACTCCCAAAAAGGAAAGAAGGACGACGAACAAAGAGGAAAAGAGAAGGAAGAGGACCGAAATCGGCAACGAAAACGCCGCGGGAAGGAGAGAGAAAACTCGCCGGAAAATCGGCCAAAGTCGGGTAAGGAAGACGAGATCCACGGATCCGGGTCAACCCGAACCCAGAACCCGGGAGAGCCAGCCCGTTTTCCCCCTTGGCCTCTGCCTTCGGCCCAGCCCAACTACAGCGGCCCAAACCTCAAACCGGCCCAGAAGCTACGGTTCAGTTGAACCAACCCAGACTAGACCCACGGTCCAATTGAGCCGGCCTGCAAACCAAACACTTGCGGCCCAGCCCAGTAAGCCGAGGCCCAACGTTTAGCCTTGGCCCAGTAGCCTTCCACAGCCCGCGACCCGAACCACGACCCGAACCGGACTGCGACCCGCGCTTCGACCCGACACTACCGCCCGACGTGGCTTTCTCTGCTGCTGCCACGTGTCACACAGCGGCGCGGCAGTCCTCGGCTCGGCTCGGCGCAAACGGCTCGGGCTCCCTCCGGTGACGCTCCGGCGGCTCCTCCGGCGGCTCCAGCGGCTGTTCGGCTCGGCTCACCTGTTTTCAGCCCGGTTTCCACTGTTTCGACCCTCCCGGATCTGTTTTCGGCCCCGATTAAGGTATCCGAGGCCGTTTTAGAGCCGTGTTTCACATTTATTAAATTAGGTAAATTAATTGTGAAATACTAACGGAAAGTGGTGAACGGTGTGATAGGAAACAAACCCCAGCGAAGTAGGAAGCAGCTCTCACGGAACGGGAGCTTACGTTTAGCTATTTAGGGAGTACTTCGGCCGAGGCCAACCAAGTAAGTGGCCTTACTATAGGATAGGCTATATAAATTGTATGATGCTTGATGATATGTGCCAGTTTATACATATTTTGTTGAGTGACGCTTAATATGTTTGACGCACGTTGTGGCATTATGATGAGCATGATGATTGCATGATTTTTACCTTAATATGATGATGTTTTCCATATTGAGCATGCTAGATGATGATGAGTGCCATATTGCATCATGTCGTTAGATCGACGTAGGACACAACCCTAAGAGCATGAAAATGATATTAATATAAATATCCACGATATGCGTTACCTAGAGTAACAAAGAGATGAGACTAGAGGGTTGTGTCAGAAGAGACATTACGATGGATTTAGAGGGACCTCATGCATTTTGTATGTTCATAAGCATAGGGCTACTTCCCCTAGAGATGATGAGTGCGGACGCGCACCTTATGATGAGCGCGAATGCGCACAGGTGCGAAAGCACACAGATGAGGGTGTTCATGAGGCGCATGACACTATGGGGTTCCGCTGACCTCCGGACGTCGCTACAGATTAGCTTGACCAGAGGGTCCAGGGGGTGTGCGAGCGCCCTGGGGACTCACACTCGCACGTGTGAGTCGTGTGTAGGGAAGTACTACACATCCAATTTGTCCGAGACTGGAGGCCACCCCTAAGATGATTAGAGATAGGTCCCTAAATCATGATTGCATGTGTTTGCATTTGCATGGCCCCTATAGTGGGGCCACTTACTGAGTATTCTTTGAAATACTCAGGCCGTGTGCCACATCATTTTTCAGGTAAAGGCAAGGCGCACTTGTACGGAGGACGGCGGCATCGCGAGCAGAGACTGTGGCACGTGCATAGGGTAGATTCATATTTAAATTTCTAGTCTTAAGTTAGAATAGGTTGTTTTGCATTTCATTGTTTTAAATTATTTTGTATTTGTTTTTGTTTTCTCTAAATTTCAGTATTTCATACTTAAACACGTAAGACCATGGCTGTGTTTTCCAGAGAAAAAGTTGTTTTAAACATTTTTTTGAAGTTTACGTTATCAACTATGTTCATGTAAGAGTTATATTTCCGCATTATAGATGAGCATGAGACGTTAGTAGCGACTCTGAGTATGTGAAAATTTAGGGTCGTTACAATAATGTTGTCGTGATGGTCGTTATTCCTAACGGGTGTCCGACATCAACAACTACCAGAGAATGCTCGCCTGACCAGAAAGGGGGCTCAGGAGGTGTGCGAACTGACTGGTGGGTCCATACTCGCACTTGTGGACCATGTGTAAGAAAATTAAGTACACATCCCAATTGCCCGTTAGGATGGCAGACGTAGGAAAATAGACTATTATGATAGGTCTCATTCACAGAATTGTATGTGTCTGCATTTAACCCCAATAGTGGGGTCACTTATTGAGTATTTCCTAAAATACTCAAGTCACGTGCTATTTTTATTTCAGGTAAAGGCAAGACATCCGTGTATGGTTGACGACGGTATTGCAATTCGAGACCATGACACATGCATAGGGAAGCCGCATTTATTTATTTTTAGACTTAGGCTAGAATAGGATGTTTTTCATTTAAATGTTTGTTTATTTCATTTAGTTTATAGTTGTATCGTTTTAAAGATGTTTTGGAACACGTGAGTCCATGACTATGTTTTAATATGAAGGTTATGTCTTATAAAAAAGTTTAAACGTCTATTTCCTCATAGAAATGATTATGCTATGATGACGGTAGCGACTCTAGGTAAGTAAAAATCTAAGATCGTTACACCCGCACCTCCCTTGGCTCGCTACACGCCCAACACATGACCTAACTCAGTCGTGGCTCAAAAAACGGCTCGACTTCGATTGATGTGCCAGCTTGTTCAGCTCAGCTACTCGGGTGAGATGGCTCGAAATAAAAATTATATACCGTTTCTTAAGTTTCCGACCCTTCTAGGTCAGTAAGACCCCCTTTTTATTCAATTTTAGGTAGTTTTAGGACTTATATTGTCATGTTTAGCTAAGTTAAGAAATTAGCATGCCTTAAGGTTATATTGTCATGTTTTTGAAGCAACTACCGAATACACCGTCACTTCACCTAGGGCAACCAAGTAAGTGACCATACAATTGGATTTAGATAATTGTATGATGTATGATAGTGCATGCCTTATAGCCTTTACATGCACCATAATATTTTTATGCTATGCTGGTATGCTTTATGTTTTGAAATGTGATGTTGTACTATGTATGCAATGTGATATTCATTCCATTATGTTACGACTAAAATGAAATTCCAGGAAAGAAAGGTTACATTACATCATTTAAAGATAATGTAATGGATTATGTGCATGTATGGAATATGCCGTGAATTATATGAGAAAAGAAATGATGTTAATCCTCATACATGTATTTGTGTCATGTGCATCGAAATATTTCCCCTTTACGTTAGTATGGACGCGTACCTTTCCTTTTATGTTATGTGTGTCATGTGCTTCGATATTTATGTTCGTCATGATATCATGCGAGCATTTTCTTTTCTGTGGCGTTTGACGACGTGTAATGCGTTAAGCCATACCATGCCAAGCCCAGAGGGTATGTACACGAGCCTGCTTGGTGGGTCAATGTGCGCATACGTGGGTCATGTGTGGGGAAGTAACACCTATCTAACCCTGTCCGAAATTGAAAAGAGTCCAAGGTCATGTGACGGTTTTAAGATATGTCTCAAACATGTTTTGTGTGTGATTGCATTGCTAACTCGAATGACTTATTGAATATTTCTTAAGATACTCAAGTCATGTGCTACTCTCATATTTTTCAGATAAAAGTAAAGCTCCCATCCACCTATAATGGTGAACCCTGGGAAGGCTATGAAAGTAATGATAGGTCATGATAGGACATTAGAAAGCATGATAGGTTTTTTTTAATGTAATGTACTTTATATTAATATAAACTATGATAGGTTTAATTTCATATTTTGAATTGAATACGTAAGTTTATGACTTTATTTTTTTTTTAAAATATTTATTATCAACTTCTGCGTATATGATTAAGTATACATAGGATAACGTCACTGGGTTAAGAAAACTAGAGGTGCTACATTTCATCTTTTTATACGTGTTTCAATCAAATCAGACATGTACATGAAGGGAAAAATAGCTTACACCATTTTAGTTTCGATATCTAATAGTCACTCATATAATTTTTTATAAGTTTTAAAATTAGTTTTTTTTTTAACTCATTTTTTCTTTATTAAATTTTGGTGTCTTTTCTTACCTAAAAATTATTATTATTGTGAAACCAATTTTGATTAAGAAACTAACTTCAAATAATTAAGTTTAAACTTTTTTTGACAACCAAAAGTAAGGAGACCAAAATCATATATTAACTATAAAATAATACAAATTTCAAAGTGGAAACTTCTTTTATTATCAATTATAATGATAAAATAATACAAATAATAAGTTTAAAACTTGGTCTTTGCTTATTTTATTTTTTATTTGTATATATATTTTCAAAAATTAAGTCAAAGTTTTAAAAATTAAAAAAACTGTTTTCAAAATTTTATTTTTATTATTAAAATTTATTTTAAAATTTAAATATTTTCTTTAAAAAAATGAAATTTATGGTAGAAAAATGACAAAATAATAATAATAATAATTTAAAAAAAAAAACTCCTAAAAATCAGTACCTATAATCTAACAATTAGTTTTTTAAAGTTGACCAAGGGTTCAGTTTGTGTTACCATAAAAGAAAAAAAGAANTAGTGTTCGATCTTTGTATAAATTTTAACAATCAACCCATCAACCACCCAATTCAACTTAACTCGGCTAATTCAACCTAACTCGATTAGTGCAATCTACTCTAGAGGCAAGCACCCGACCCATTATCTCCAGCTTGGCCCAGACTCGAACAAACAAGCCATCAGCTCATGCTCACCCTAGTCACATGAACGTGCGCCCCATTACTCAAGCTTAAGCTAAAGCAAGCGCACAACCCAAGCATCTCCCAAGCCGTCTAGTGCATGTGACTTCGTCAATTGGTTCTCCAAGCCACAGTTCGTCGTCAACTTAGCTCAGTTGCCACCCCTGTTCGTGTTTTCGAGTCATTTTCGGCTTTTCCCTTAGCTTGACTTAGCATAACGATTCTAATGGGCATTTTGAACACCGTCCTACTATTTTGGATCATCTAGGAGCTATTTTGACATAATTGGAAGCGTTTGAGGTCATTAAGACCACGAGTTAGAGCCAAGTTGGATCAATTAAAGAGATTAGATGAAGTTGGTATTTTGATTATGTCTAGCTAAGATGTTGTGGAATGTCATAGGTGGAACCAAACCTCAATAAGCAGAATCAAACTAACATTGATTCAAAGAATTTAGTTATTTCGGCTTAGGCCAACATGTGAATGAGATTATTGTTGGAATGTCTTTGGACTAAGGTGGATGGATGGACAGTATGATGTATAATTAACATTTAATTTGTGGATTATTTACTTGTTATTACTTGAAATTTTATATGTTTATGAACGGTTGAATACTTCTAATTTCATTGACTCGTGTATATTGTGGTACCATGATTACGTTATGCCCTATAAGACACTTAATTAACTATATATAATAAGTATGATTACTTGCAGTTTGTGGACTATTCATATTAACGGTTAAATAAATATTTATAATACACTTGATTAAAAATATTTTAATAATTTCACTTAATAAAAATAAATTAACTAATAATAATTTCAATAACAATCCATTTTTTAATTTAATTTATTCTAAATATTTAATTATAATAAATCAATAATAAATTTTTAAATAATATTTAATTTATTTTAACAAAAAAATATTAAATAATAAATTAGTTATTTAGTTTAATTTATTTTAACAATAGTTAATTATCTAGATAATATAATAAATTTTTAGAAAATATTCAATAATATTTTTCAGATGATAATGGTAGGGGTGCAGAACGACAAACGTGAGTCACGAAACAGGAGATAGCTTCCCTTTACTCTGGTCCCTCCTCCACAGAAACGACGCAATGCCACAGTGAGTCGACCGAGCTGTCACTCACCATACCTACGTGGCGCTTTCTGATAGGCTACCTGGAAGGAAGGTGAAGTAAGTTTTTGACGTGGTGTGGATGACGCCGGTCCTCAGTGGAAGCTCGAAAGCGAAGGGATCCGAATTTGGCCCTGGAAAGCGTACGACGATAATTTCACAGAGAGAGAGAGAGAGAGAGAGAGAGAGAGAGCTCTGAATCAAACCCATCTTCCTCCGTTCTCTCCCACTTTCTACACGCTTTCTTTCTTCCCAACCTCTGCTTCAGCTTTATCCTTTCGAGAATTGGTTTCTACTCGTTCGAATCCAGGCAAGCTTTAGTCTCCTCTCTGTTCTTTTGTTTTCTTTCTGCTGCGATCGGCTCCATTTCTGTTTCAGCTTGCTTTCATTTTCTTTTTCATTCTCGATTGATTGATTGATTGATCCAGGGTTGGAGCTTCATTGATTTTGTGTTAGTGTTTTATGCGTGTCGAATGAGGCGTATCTTGATTACGCCTTGCATCATTAGGTATTGCTGCGTTGTTATGAGAACCTAATTGCTTTGGTTTTTTTTTTAATTGATTTTTTTTTTTTTTTGGTGATTTTTTATGGTGTTGGATAATGTTCTATGCGGATGTTTCTGATTTTTGTTTTCATTGCTTTGATCGCTCTAATCTTCTGCGTCGTCTATTTGACGATTGGAAAGTAATTAACGAGTTTACGCTTTGTTCTCTTCTGTTCTGTTCTGTTTGTTTGTTTTGTAATTGAGTTTGCTAGCACATGGCGCTGGATATCTAGTATTTGCTATCCCGATCAGTTATTGTGATCCAGTTGATTCTTGATTCTTGATTCGATGGCTATGCAACGATGTACTAGGAATAGATGTGGCATGCTGGCTGGAAAATGCGTGGAAATTTTTCTAGGGAACTTTGGGGTTTGTTTTAGCAATTGTTAATGCAATATTCTTCTTTATTTAGGAATGTCGATTTTGCTTCTTCCACGGTGTTATTGTCATTCATAACTGATTTGAATGTTGTTAGACCTCAAGTCTTTGCTGTTTCGATTTACGGTTTTTGAAATGGCAACCGATGATACATTTTTGTAATCTGCAGTGTTGTAATTTGATTTCAGTTCATTCGTTGTGTTTTTATATGGTACAGTTGAATTTATTGTTAATAACCACCCTCTACCGTCTTTGCTATTCAAATTTACTGCCCTTGAAGTGGCAGTTAAGAAGAAAAAAACGTTTTATCATCTGCAGTCTTATAATTTGATTGAGATTAGTGTAAATATTTAGTTGTTGGGTCTTGATATATATATATAGGAATTCTACTACTCAATTGGCTGAATTTATTATTCTCAATTTTATCCAGTACCCATGTCTTCTACTTTTTGACAAAAAGCTTTTTGGAATACTTTGATCTGGCAGTGCTCCAAATTTGATATCCTATTTATACAGTACCCTGCAGGAACGATGATTAAGCTTTTTAAAGTGAAGGAAAAGCAGAGAGAGATCGCAAAAAACGCCGATGGAAAACCTCCTGTCAAGAAGCAATCTGCAGGAGAATTGCGTCTTCAAAAAGGTAGAGCCTAGTTACTTCATTTTCATTTTCATCTTCTGTGAACAACTTTTGCCTTGAAGCCATAAGTTCTGTGGTTTGTAGATTGTTAATGTTAGTTATGCTTTTGCTAGAGCTATTTTTCGGAAAACCTGTTTGGTTTGTTGTATTTATTGCATCCATAGTCTTCACTAATGTTCGGATCAGGTTTGTTTTATGGATTTTCTTAAATTTTAAATATGATATTGCATGCAAGGCCATGAAGACATAGATCATCTTTTGGTCCAGTCCCAGCTATCCTCATTCCTGGTGAAACTTCTATTTTAAATCTCCTATCAGTCTAGAATTTACAATTGTCAGCTGAATGAGTTTAGAGATATCCTTGAGCGGGCCGTATCTTGTGTCATAATGCAGTCAAAGCTCTGGTTTCTTCATAGCTTCATCTCGACGTACAATCTAGAAGTTTTTTATTTATCATTATTATTATTATCCTTTTTTTTTTTTTAACTATTTTAGTTTAGTAGTTTATGTATTAAAGAAAACTGGAATATCTTTTTTAACCTATGTGGCTTTGAGCGTAAGATGCTTTTTATCTTCTTGAGTTTTGCTTTCTTTCCTTAGTGATATGTCTCTTATCCCATGTATGTAGATATAAATATGATATAAACATTAATCAATTTTCCATTCACTACGGAATAATATGGCTATGTGCTTGTGTTGTTTTAATTGTAGATATCAGTGAACTGAACCTGCCAAAAACATGTAGTATATCCTTTCCTAATGGCAAGGATGAGTTGATGAACTTTGAGGTCACTATTCATCCTGATGAAGGATATTATCTGTAAGTAGTCTCTTGAAAATATTGTTTTTCAATTTAGTTGCAATATATGCTTCTTAAGTTGAAATGTACGTGTAAGACATCACACTTCCCGAATCTCAGACATGGATGGATGTCATATCATTTCCATCAATGAGGTATCAATAGAACTTTGCATTGGACTTGGTTCAAATGCATTTAAGCTGTGTATTGAAAAATTGCTTTTTTCAGGGTTTAATCATCATTTCTTTGTTAAGATATTTGTTCCTCCCTTCCACCCAGAGTAGCTGTTCCCTTGTAATGAACATTAAAAGTCCCTTGATTTTGTGTTAACAGAGGTGGTACATTTCTCTTCTCTTTCCAAGTTTCCCCTGTCTACCCTCACGAGCCACCAAAAGTGAAGTGCAAGACAAAGGTAACTATGCTGATCTTGTTCATTTACTTTTGTGTTTTTTAATTATTCTGAAAGTAGGCTTATAGATAACATGTGTGACTTGCAGGTGTATCATCCTAATATCGACTTGGAAGGAAACGTTTGTCTCAATATTTTAAGAGAGGACTGGAAGCCCGTTCTGAATATCAACACTATAATATACGGATTATTTCATCTTTTCACGGTATTTATGATTGTACTAATTATATGCCTTCAAAATTAGGCTTAAAATCTATTAAAGCATTCAATTTTCGTACTTATTTGTTTTAGTCCCTAAGTTTTCAATTGCTTTGTTTTAATCCTTACACGTCTTCGATCGTTTTGTTCTAATTCTGTACTTTGCATTAATTATGTCCAAGAAAGTGAACTTTTTTTGGAACCTAATGTGAAACTCGCTGCTTCAAACATTTATCTATGTAAATGTTTACTCATAAGACTAAAATGGGTTTTATAGGAAGTTTAGGAATTGAAATAAAATATTACCAAAATGGAATGAGAACAAGTTCAAAGAACAAAATAAATTTGAACCTTGAAGTTGCTAACTTTTTATTTTTTCGATTTTTGCAGCAACCAAATCATGAAGACCCCCTCAACCACGATGCCGCTGCTGTTTTGAGGGATAACCCAAAGATGTTCGAATCCAATGTGCGAAGAGCCATGGCTGGGGGTTACGTGGGGCACACTTTCTTCACACGTTGCATGTAGATTCTACATGAATTGTAAAGCACCAGATACATTATTCGAAAGCACGGACTCGGCAAGGTTGTCGAACTTCTGTGGTAAGACGACGTGTTTAGAGGACTTTCTGATCATCATCGACGCAGCATGAAGTCGTTAGTGATGCAGGTGGAACTTTGTTGTGTGTTTGCAGTATTGGTTTCAAATGGAAGTTGGACTGGGAACTGAAACTCTTATCTGTGTATGTATTTCCTCTAATTTATGTTTAAAGACAGATTGCTCGAAGTATAAGGTATGTTTTTGGAGCCTCCCTTCTTTTTCTTTATCAGAGTCTCTACAACTGTGGATGTAAATTTACTGAACGGAATCACTATGATTTATTTCCTTATATATTTCAAGTTTGTAAAACAAATCTCTGTTAGTTTCACTGTTTTTTTGTCATCATCACGAGATTGGAAAGCTTTTATCATCTTTTATCTTTATTTTGTCAAACCCTTTATCTCAATGGCCACTCCGATCGTGTTGCTCCAATGATTGTGTAATTGAAAAGCTTTTTGGGCCAAGTGACAGAAATCTCAGGGAACCATTTAGTTAAATGGGAGGTAAAATTTAGTTCTTATCAAACTAAAGCTCTCACAAATAATGTCTATGGTGAGAAGATTTTATCGAACTATAGAGATGATTTACAAGTTTTAAGTTTTATCGAGTCATTTTAGCAAGATATTAGCAAATTTCAACCCTTAAGCCGAAACTAATACTGGAAGTAACACGAAACAGGGAAAGACTGCATATGAATTGAGAGATACAGTGATGTCTCACATTGGTTAGGAAGGAGCACAAACTACCGTTTATAAAGGTTATAAGAGTGTGGAAACGTTTATAAGGGTTATAAGAGTGTGGAAACCTTCCCCTCTTAGGTTGGTTGGGGAGGAGCACAAACCACCATTTATAAGGGCGTGGAAACCTTCCCCGGAGACCACCATTTATAAGGATTATAAGGGTGTGGAAACACACCTTCCCCTAGCCGGAAGCCTGAAAGGGAAAGCCCAAAGAAGACAATATTTGCTACCTGTGGATCTGGGTCGTTACAAATACATAAATAGATTCTTTCTTTTCCCCGAAAGAACAAACTTTATAATAAAACCAGAAGAAGCTAAATATACAAGAAAAAATGATTGTGCAGTCTGTTTGAATTACTATGAACTGCTGTGGTGCTACCACATTCACAATGAATACTCTAGAACTTAAGGGAACCAAATATTCCAGCTGCAAATCTTCTGTGCCAAAACGAGGCGAAATCTCTCGCCTGGATCGAAAAAATGGCAGCAAAGAAGCAAGCGGAGTGTTTGTTGTCAGCGTTCCTTCATCGAACGACTTCTCGTCCCTTTGAGCTCCCATGGTGGCAGACAGCCTTTATAGTGAGAGTGAAGAAACAATGAAGACATTGAAACTTCGCGTTGATGCATTGAAATCGACGTGAAACAACCAAAAGTCGTTCGTAATCGTTTCTTTTCGTTGTCATATCCTTGGAAATTTGAGTCGTGTGGAACAGTTGAAGTCTTGAGAGCCTTGGGGAGCATGCAGTTACATAGATATCCTGCAACATAGAACTTAAACAGTGATTCTCAAGAATGAAAGGCATTAGACGCAGCATATCAGTTCAAAATAAAAAATGAATCTTCTTTGTATACATTTTAAAACTTGAAGGAAGGCTGAAAGGAAAGCCCAAAGAGTACAATATCTATTAGTGGTAGGCTTGGACTGTTACAAATGGTATCAGAGTTAGAGATCGAGTAGTATGCTAGTGAGGATTTTGTGCCCTCAATGGGGTGGATTGTGAGATCCCACATTTTCTTATAAGGGTGTGGAAACCAAACTTTCCCTAGTAGACGTAGAAGCCTCTAACCTCTCCCTAGAACGAAGCATAACCTCTCCCTAGAACGAAACATTCTTTATAAGTGTGTGTAAACCTCTTCATAGTATAAGTGTGTGTAAACCTCTCCCTAGTATAAATGTGTGTAAACCTCTCTCTAGTATAAGTGTGTGTAAACCTCTCCCTATTTCCCTAGTAGACACGGAGACCTCCTTTTCCTAATAGACGCCTTTTAAAACCTTCTGCATACTGTTTGTATACATTTGGAAAGTAGAAAATTGTGAGATCACACGTTGGTTGGAGAAGAGAACGAAAAATTGTGAGATCCCACCTTGGTTGGAGAGGGGAACAAAGCATTCCTTATAAGAGTGTGGAAACTTTTCCCTACTAGACGTATTTTAAAACCTTGAAGGAAGTCCAGAAGTGAAAGCCCAAGGAGGACAATATCTACTCGCGGTGGACTTGGACCGTTACAAATGGTATTAGAGTCAGACACCGAGTAGTGTGCCAACAAGGACTTTATGCCCTCAGGGGTGGATTGTGAGATCCCACCATTCCCTTTTAAGGGTGTGGAAACCAAACCTTTCCCTAGTAGACGGAGAAGCCTCTAACCTCTCCCTAGAACGAAGCATTCTTTATAAATGCGTAAACCTCTCTCTAGTAGACGCGTTTTAAATCCTTGAAGGAAGCCAAGCCACGCGTAGGAAAAGCTAAAGAAGAGAGAAGGGAAAGCTATGTTGAGTTACCTATTCTGGCAAGCCGATTCACCCATTTGGGTATGTGTTTCCCAGTGAGCTTGTAGCAAATATCCTCACAAAAATGGTTGCAGTTCTTAACAATCAAATGGTACATATCGCCATTGTAATTGGCAGAATTACGCTCCATGAACTCTCGAAATTGAACAGGATCCAAGCAAGTGGTACCCATCAAAATTGACTTCCTAAACTTAAACCCCGGACAACATCGAGGCTCAACCTCAAACACACCACTCGTCGGATACTCATGAGCTCCAAACGCATATTCCACACCATGAACTGTAAGAGCACATAAAAACCACACACACAATCAGGAACAACAACAACAACAACAACAATCATTCATTGAAACAATACACAATTCAAGAACAACCCAACAAACCTTGAATCCCAGAATGATATATGCCAACCCCTGCCCAGTAAACACACCCATTCACAGTCGTCAAGTCATACACATTCAGATAAACTGGAGTGTTTCCTGGACCATATCTCGATGCCCTTTTCGAAAAGATACAAAAGTGAGAGCTCGATTCCCCCCTCAAATGGAGAGGTATCATACAATTCCATCCCTTCTCTGATATATACTTCATGTAGTTTCAATCTCTACAATAAGGACTCAAATTTTTACACACATTCATGAAAAACAATGGCTGAATCAAGAGCTAAACATCACAAACATCCCAGAAATGAGATCTATTTACAGAGCAGAGAAACCAAACCTTGGAACAGAGGGCAGCCGGTTTCCGGTGACCGGAAGTGGGAGAGAGGCAATATAAATGAAGAAGAAATTTGCCTTTGGTTTAGAAAAAAGATGGGTTTTGCATTTTGGTAAGAAGCATTAATGGGCAGAGGCCATTTATGTTTTTTCCGGCGAGAGAGAGCGGCGGAGAGCGGAAATGGAAGGCGGAAAGGTGGGAGAGAAGGAGAAGAGGGCGGAGAGAAATGGGAAATGGTGGTGTGTGATGGACGAGAGTGAAAGGCAAGAAAGGAAATGAGAGGAAAAAGAGGAAAACGAAGAAAGAGAAGAAAAGAATGTCTGAGAAATTGGGAACTAATAAAAGATGGAAACTTTGAAACGAAACTCTGTCTCTTCTTCCATTTCACAGTTTGACTGCCTCACTTTTTAAAGTGAATGAATTTCATCAAATTTCCCTTTCCAATTCTTTACTCCCCATTTTGTTCATTTATTCATTTACTTTTATGACAGACCGTATTAATAAATTGAGCTATGTTCATGTTGCTTTTGTTACGAACGATCTTATTGTTCTAATTATTAACTTTTGATTATGTTGAGCTCGAACCTAGTTTAAAAGAAAAAAGGAAGAGGACGAGGATGGAGAAAGAGATGTGCAATTCTCTGTTTTGTTCAAACTCAGAATTTAAAAGATGAAAATTCACATGCTTTTCCTTTTTTTCTCTTTTCTTTTTCTTAATATTTTATTTATTTTTTTACAGATATATTAATTTAATATAATATTGTGTACGTTTGTTAGGCTTCTCGAATAATTTGGGAACCAATTTAGAAATTTAGATAAATGAGATTGGGGATGAGATTATATTTCTGGTCTCCGTACTTTGTTTTTAATATATTGTAATATTTAAATTGAAGTTAAACTGTTTTAATTGTTAAAGACTAAATTGTAATATTAAATTTTGAATTCCTAAAAATTATGATTAATTAAGATTTTTTAATTTTAAAATTATAATTTTTGAAAAGAATAATAAACGCCGAAATTCAAACGGAACTCATTCCACTAAAATAAATGAAAATTTTTGTATTAATAGAAATTGAGATAGATGGTGGGTGTTGGAGGATGAAAGTCTCACATCCGCTAATTTAGGGAATGTTCATGTGTTTATAATTAAAGAATACTATCTCCATTATCTCCATTGGTTTGAGGCCTTTTGGTAAGTCTTGCAAAGCCATGAGAGCTTATGCTCAAAGCGGACAATATCATACCATTGTGGAGAGTCGTGCTCATCTAATCAGGTACCCATACAATCATACTCAATTCTCGAGATCTTCTATAATGTGGAGGGAAAATAAATTGATGAACAAAATTATATTTTAACATATAGTCCACTCACTGTTTATGGTGTACCAATCCATCCCTTAGCCCATTTAACATATTGGGCCACTCACTATTTAGGACTTTTCACATATTTCTTGAGCCCATACCCGCAAGCCCACATTCGTAAGCCCAATTTCACATAGCCCGCATCCACAAGCCCACAAGCCCACAAGCCCACATCCATCCTTAAACACCACCACAAGCTATTTGTAATCCCATAGTTTGTGTAACCCCATATTTTTCATATATCTACTACTATTTCCACTAAGACTTAACACCTCATTGGACCAAGAAAAGAAAGAATGAATCTTGGACAAAAACGGTCACCGAACTTGCCAATGACTCGTAAACATTGTGCATGAACTCGATTTTTATCGAGTATTCGAGATGAATTGTATTGTATATGCTATAATCCTAAAGAAATTGGCTGAAGCAGATCAAGTCTTTGATTTTTTAGTAGGTCTCGAAAACAAGTTTGACAAAAAAACGTTGTCCCCAGAAGAAACAATTTCCCTTATTTGAGTAGAAAAAGGCAGATGAAGCCTTATGCTTAACAAACCATCTAGTCTAAATGCATCGACTTTTGTTGTAATTAAAGATATAAATAACGGATGAGACAATCAATGGAAGAGTAACAAAGACAACTTATGTGTGCCCCACTGGAAAAAACCACTACACCTAAAAGAAGAGTTGTTGGAAGTTGAACGAAATTGTGATTTGGGAACAAACGAAAAATCATCAAATTTAAACATAGAAATAAAAAATGTAAATTGAATATGAATTATACCTTCAAACATTGTCCTTTACCAGAATATGTTAGATGAACACGACTCTCCACAATAGTATGATAACTCTCCACAATGGTATGATATTGTCCACCTTGAGCGTAAGCTCTCATGGCTTTGCTTTGGGCTTCCCAAAAGGCCTCATCCCAATGGAGTTAGTATTCCTCACTTATAAACCCATGATCATTCCCTAAATTAGTCGATGTGTGGGACTTCCATCATCCAACAAAGAGAAGTCTGAATTCTCTAGAGAGAAAGTGTGGAATCCATCATTATAATGGTTCTATTCATCGATAGTTTGGTAGATTTTTGTCAAATCTAGAATAATATATTTGAATATCTAATACGTTAAATATGATATTTTATTTAAATCATATTTAAACATTATAAGAGTGACTAACCCGAGTAAAGTCACGTGCCAGCTCCACATGTCGGCATGTGAGGTGTGTGATGAGTAAGTTGTTTTTTTCTTGTATGACTTTACTGGTAAAAACTTCTTTCGAGGAATGGGCCAGACCGGGTCATTTCTCGAGAACAATAGCTGAATTATATGAAGCCAGTAAGCAAACAGCGAGTCCATGGGTATTCGAACCCGACTAGCCAAAAGCTTGCAAAATTCTAACCTCAGATTCTGCATCCCTCTCTCCTGTGGTATTCCATCACAATTTGGTCAGTTTTCGATCTAATTTTGAAATCCTATTTTCTCGATTTAGGATCAACTTGAAGAATTTTAAAAAATGAAGTCCTTCAAACAAGCCGAAATTGATCAAGTACTACTAATAGTTAAATAATTCAAGTTTAAGATATAATCTTATCTTATCTATTCACTTATTCATTTTGGTATTTACTTTTTAAATTGGATTTTTATACATTCCCTTAGTTTTTAGGATAGAATATTCTTGTTCCTATTTAATTTTTAAGATGAATATCTGTAACTATTGATAGTCATCTATAAATAAACTATAGCCACTCTAGAGTTTTATAGCCAGATATTATGATATATATTCCTTCTCACTTTTTTTTCTTCATGTTCTTCGTTTAAAATTGATTGTATAAGTTGTGCAATTCGAACCCGGTAAAAACCATATGTGTGGGTTTTGATGTTGCGATTGATGGGTTGAGGTTTGGGTAAAGAGATAAGGAGGAGGACCAGGGCAACCACATGACTTTGCAGCAGTCAACGAGGATGACAGTAAAGGAATCTGTATTGGGATGCGTGCAATTTTCACTTTCATTCCGTTGCAATCCATGAATTGAGCATCTGCCCGAAAGAGAATTATTTGTAATATTGGATGATCTTTTAGAAATTTTTTTTAGAATGTATAGGAATAAGGATATAACATGTTTAAAAGAGTGATGTTGGTCTGAAGATTCAAATCTTGGGCATGGAGATACTACAAAAAGTAGCAAAAGTAATCGAACATCAAGATGTTGGGTAACTTTACTCTATTGCATTAACTCCCACTATTATAATTTCCTTTTTAAGTGTATGAGATTGATGCTAGATTAAAATAAAACCATATAGATAGCAACACATCTAACATTATAAAATAATAATTAACATAAAAATATTATTAATATTTTCATCCATAAATCCATATGATATGACATGTATTTATGACGTTGACCGTTGGAAAAAAAAGAAAAGGATGTATTGCTTTCAAACTATAGAGAAGAAAATTCAAAAAAGAAAAGGACTTAAATGAAAATTATTTACGAGTGACCTAATATGTTTTGTCCATTCTTAATAATTGTGAGAACCTTTTAGGAAATTATGTTTTAATTTTTTTTATAAATAATTTTTTGAATGTTTAAGTTTGATATGACATAAAAAAAAAAAAAAAGAACAATCAATTTTTTTTCATCAAGAATGGATGCACCATTAGAAGTGTAAATACTTTTACTTGAACTATGTTCGATCAACCTGAATTTTACGAATTTCACGTGCATTTTATCGAAAAAGAAAATAAAAGATTTTTTAATTAAAATTAGTAGAAATTTAGAGCAAAAAAGAAAAAAAAAATCCACCAAACCCTAGTGGTCTCGAGTTGTAGTGGTACGATTTTGGGTATTTTATGAAGTTTAACAAAATATAACTCATTCACTTTTTTAGGGATTTGTTGATTCTTGTCCATGAATAAAATACGGTACCTATGTTAAATGGGAAGGTTAAATATCATACAAGATATTTGAATATAATAAATTGTAAAATATGATACATGTGGTAAACCATAATTCAAGGCTAAATATCCTTAACTTACCTGTGTAATTTTTAGACTGATCCAAAATAGATGGATCGAAAATCATATGGGTCGAAGCCCCAATGTCCAAAAATCAATTAGCAGCATCGGGTCTAGTAATAGAACAGGACATGTGGAAAGCTTCAACAAGGTGAGCTTGAGCAGAATCAGTTCGAACATACCGTTGGTTGCAACAGTAGCATAATGGCCCTTTGTGTGACATATTTGGCAGCGAGGTGGTTGACGATCCTAACTCGAGTGGGTTCATTCTCAATTGGAAGAATTGTTGCTGTGGAAATGAGAATGATCTTTCTAGTTGCTAAAGGAAGCAGGGTAACTTCCATGGGTTCGACCAAGATTAGTGGCTGTGAATGTCGTAGAAATGGAGTCAGAAGACTCAATGGAGCGTTGGAACAACTCAAAACCTTCAACTTTAGAGACTAAATCTGCAAAACAGGGGAGAGGGGTTAGAGTCATTTAAGTGTAGAAAAGATTGAAAAATCAATGTCAAGTCCACGAAGGAACCAATGCACTTTATCAATGTTCTCGACAGGTCTGCCAATGACATGAAGCTTGGTCACAGATTATTTTGAAGGTATGAACATATTCAGAAACAAGTTTGGTGTTGCGTTTCATCAGTTACAAGTCATTCTTGAGTCTTAATTCACGGGCTTTCGAATGATGGTTGAACATAGTCTCCAACGCGAGCCAAGTGTCACGGATGGTGGAGAGACCAACGATGATAGCAATGACTTCCTCGGTGAGAGAGGAGAGTAGAAGGTAGAGAATTTGTTGATCGGCTACTTTTCACACCAAATATTTGGTGGTGAGTGTTGAGGAGGTTGCTACTTCAAAGCGGAGTGGTGAAACCAGATATCCATCAACGTAGCCTAACATGTCTTCACTCTCAAGTAGAGGGAGAATTTAGCTTTTCCAAAGAAGATAATTGAAGGAAGTAAGTTTGAAAATGATCATATGAATTAGAGTTGAAAGGAAGAAGATGAGAAGAAGATTCGGAATCCATAGAGAAAGAGGATCGGGGTTGTTAAACCAGAGGGGCTCTGATATCATGAGAATATTTGCAAAAATCACTCCACATGAATGGAGGTGAAAGTTCTCTATTTATAATTGTTTAAAGAATCAAATAAATTACAAATGAAATGAAAATAGCAATAAATGGATACACGATATTAGCATATGATCAAGGGCAATAAATGGATACAAGCTATTAGCCTATGATCAAGAGTGAAATATGATACACATGTTAAACAGTAATGGTAGCTAATAACCCTCAAAGACTCATGTTCGCATGAAATCTAACACATAGACCATCGTAAATTAGAGAATAGTTTTTCAAAGTTCAAACTTGAAACTGATGTCCCGGGCACACCTAGGTTGACTTGGATTTCAAAAGACAAAATCAAACTTTCATTAAGGATAAATTGGTGACACCAACTTAAGCTAATCAAATAAGTATGATGGTATATGTTGTGGCCCCTACATGCACCATGTTGTTTGTGCTATGTGTATATGTTCTATGTAATGACATATGATGTTACGATATGCATGCATGTGATAACCATTACGCCATGTTGTAAATGAAATGAATTGCTATGTACGTCTTATTATCTATTGCTATGTAAAGTTATGTGATGGAACATATGGTGATTGCCATGTATTCATGATGCATATGTGAAATATGTCATGGATGAGAGGAGAAAGGAAAGGAGATTAATGTTATGTTATGAATGAAAATCATGGGACCTCATGCATGCATGTATGTCATGTGCATCGGGATACTTCCTCGTTATGTTATGCTAGTACGGACGTGTACCTTTAGTATTTATGTTCACCATGATATCATGCAGGCATTTCCTTTTCTGTGGCATCCGGTGACGTGTAATACGTTGTGTCCAACCAAGCTACACCCAGGGGTACGTATACGAGCCCACCTAGTGAGTCCATGGGCGCATGCGTGAACTGTGTGGGGAAGTATCACACATCCAACCCTGCCTGGAACTGTAAAGAGTCCAAGGCCATTGTTACGATTTTAAAGGATATGTCTCAATCATGTTATGTGCGTGGATGCATTACTAACCTCAAAGTGGGGTGACTTACCGAGTATTTTTAGAAACTCTACTTCTCTTTGGACTAGGTTGGATGAAATTGAGTGTTATATGAATGACACATATTTTGTGGCTTATCTACATGTTATTTTCTAATGTTATGATTATGTTATGTTTATGAAAGTTATGTTACACATATACTTCTACTATGTCAGCCCAAGTATGTTATGATACCATGTGCATAATTATGCCTATGAGACATTGATGAGCCATGTATGATGATAATGAAAGTTATGCTAAGTGTCACGGTCATATTTATCCAAGGTGTGTTGCCCATGACCACATGCCCGTTGCATGCCAAATCCCTTGTGTTGTTCACTTTACTACTTTCCTTTACCGCTTTCAAGACGTATAGCTTCTTTTTGTATTTGCTAAGTGTATGACATTGCGACATAATTATGTCTACACCTAATAGACCTGAAATGCCTTAGAGTGTACTATTAGGAGGATGCGAATAATCGTCAATTCTTCATAAATGGAGTTATATGCTATCTAAGTCGCTGTGTTGTATTATTTGCTTGCTAGCTTATAACATTTCTTTCTTCATTTCTCTCAGTCTTGCTTTCAAACTCTCTATCTAAAACTTTTCTCTACTCCCGTTTTCTAAAAATTTCTTCTTAAAACGGGGTCAGAGGCTTTAGTATACGTCGTCCAACCAAAGGCGACACGATTTCAAGTTGGCTGCCTCACTCAGTGGTGAGAGTGAGTGTCGCACAATTGCTGGCAAACATTCCGTAAGAGTGTGATCGTGACACCATATACACATATGCATGTCTCATAGAGAAATTATGTTATGAAAAGAATGGAAGTATGATATGCATCATAATCATGTACCATGATTTGAAAAATACAGGACCTCATACATGTATATCACGAGCACGAGATACTTCCTTAGTATGTATTGTACGAACACGTACACCAAGATATGACACACTCTTTTTTATCGTTAGTTTTCAACAGTGTGAATGTACGCTAACCCATAATAAGACCTAAGGGGCACGCAGACGAGCTTGCCTAATCAGTTCATACATGCATATGTGAACTGTGCATAGAGAAGTTTTATGCATCTCACCCTTGTAACAACCCTAATATTTTACCTATATAATCTGAGATCATTACTATACCTTGAAATGCGGAATATACATTAAATGAGCCCTATTCATAAATGCTACCTACTCTCGCCTTTTATTACCTCGTGAAAGAGAAAACGATTACAAGGAAAAAGAAAAGAACATTATTGAAATAAAGAAAAAGTAACAAAACCAAAATGAATGTTTTATTCTACCCTATGGTTTATTATGCAAATATATTTCAACCTATACTAACCTATACTAACGATGCAAACCGAATTCAGCCTAGACTACGAAGTGGAAAAAAACAAACAACTATCCTATGCATGTGCCATGGTCCCGAGGTGTACGATGCCGCCGTCGTTGTCACATGGGTGCCTTGCCCTTATCTGCAAAAGTAAAGTAGCACAAGGCTTGAGTATTTCTAGAATACTCAGTAAGTGACCCCCTATCGGGGTTATGCGACAATCACATGCAATGAAATGATGGGACCTTATCGTTTCGTTTCGTTTCGTTTCGTTTTCCCTACGGTACAATTCTAACAGGTAATCGTGGACGTGTACCGTATACTCTACACACAGCCCATACGTAAGTATGGGCTCACCAGCTAGTTCGCACACCGCTGGGCCACTGTCTTTATCCGGTGGGCATACTCTGGGAGCCCCTTATGCCGGGACCCGTTAAAACTAGAACCGTCATGTGTAATAGCCCAAAAAATAAATAAACAAATAAACAAATAAAAATAATTATAAAAATAGTTAAAATAATAATAATAAATAAATAAATAAATAAATAATAAAAAAAAAAAACAATCTTTCCCCACTTCTCTCCGCTAACCTCTCATCCTTCTCACAATTATCTCTCATCAACCCAGACGCCAGAAAGTAACAGTTACTGCAAACAGAAAAAGAAAAACAATAATTGTCAGATTTACTTGAGAAAAAATAAAAAATAAAAAGATGAGAATGACCTTTACCCAGTTGAGATTCGCTGGAGATTTACCTGAAGATAGATCTGATGAATAAGGTATATATTAAATCTTCCTTTTCTTTTATCCTATTTTTTTTAGAAATCACAACCAATTATACTTAGATCTTTGTTGCATTATTACCATGATCCATCTTTTAGTTAGAAATTAAATGTCAATCATTTATACGATTCTAGTCAATCACGTCATATTAGTAATATTAGATTAAATTTTTATCAGTAGCCAAATGAATAGATTAAAGATAGAATGGCCAAGAAAACTTCTGAATAGGAAACTGAGATAAGGAAATAGGAAACACTGAGATCAGGAAAGATTTGGAAATAGAGATCCACTGTAAATTTGGAATACATGAGAACAGAATTAAAAGGCAACGGATAAAAAAAAAAGAGATTAGGGAATTAAAAACTACAAAGGTAAATACAGAGGGTAAATAGAGAGAACAATAAAGCTCAGAATAACTTAGATGTATCTACTTTTTATACCACAGTGGCCATGAAAAATGAGATTTTTAATAAAAATATAATTATAGATATATAACATTTCAAGACTTCTAACAATGGACAAATGTAAATTAGAGAAATAATGTTGTAGAATTCAAACCCGAAACTAATGTCATGGGCTCATATAGGTTGACCCGGATTTCAAAGGACGGAATCGAACTTTCATTAAAGATATATTCGTGACAACGACTTAAGCTAGCCAGGTAAGTGACCTTACTATCGGCATGGTTATATTTGATGTTGACACGTGCCCTGTGGTTCTGCACGTGTCATATATATTGATATGTGTGAATTGTCTGTGGATTGATATGCCTCTTATATGTTATGTTATGTTATAATATGTGGATTGTATGATAATAATTATGGTACGATGTGCTCAAGGAGATGTTTGAGATAGGATACGAGAAGGATGCACAAAACGAAATGTAATGATAGGAGTAAGATACGTTCATGAAACGTTAAGGTTAGGTTACATACCGGAGTGCTATGGATAGGAGAGATTGATGAAAGAATACGGTTAGGTTATGGGTAGAAAGGGATAGGTTTGTGATAGATTGATAGAACGATGGCGTTAGGATACGTTCTGGTGATGATATGACTAAGGTACGTTACGTAATGATATGTCTGTGATAGGTATAAGAACGTTAAGGCTATGGTAAGTTAGAGAACGATATGACTATGAAGTGTTTACGTTATGACTTGTTTATGATATGATACATTGTATGCTAGATTATTGTGCTTAAGTACGTAGTTATGTGAACGTGAATGTATGCTATTAGTCTGATGTGATGTGTAATGCATGTAACGATGTGTGGTCCTTGAACGATTATGGCTTGTTTGTATGAATATTTGAATGTAACTGCATGAATTGTATGACATGAAATACGGTAAATTGCATGAAACATAACCCCGTTAGGAATATGTATGATATGTAAAGAAATGAGAATGAGAATGACATGTAAGCATGAAAACGTGACAGGGGGTTATGTTCATTAATGATAACTGTAGGACTAGTGGGACCTCATGCATATTGTGTGCTCATGCATTTGGGGGGATACCCCTATCCCATCACGAGGGTACGGACGCGTACATCCAATTGCAGGACAACGATCGTTATGCTTTGCATAGCGCTGCCGTGACGGTTCTAGTTTTAACGGGTCCCGGTGGGCCCCCAGAGCATGCCCACCGGCTAGGGACAGTGGCCCAGCGGTGTGCGAACTAGCTGGTGAGCCCATACTCGCACGTATGGGCTGCGTGTAGAGTATATGGTACACGTCCACGATTACCTGTTAGGATTACACCGTAGGGAAAACGAAACGAAACGAAACGAAAGATAGGTCCCATCATTTCATTGCATGTGATTGTTGCATAACCTCGATAGGGGATCACTTACTGAGTATTCTAGAAATACTCAAGCCTCGTACTACTTTACTTTTTCAGGTTAAGGCAAGGCACTCCTAAACGGCTGATGACGGCATCGCAACTCGAGACCATGACGCATGCATAGGGTAGTGGTATTTATTTTCTTAGTCTTAGGCTAGAATAGGATGTTTTTTAAACTTAAACTCTTATTCATTTTATTTAGTCTTTTGTTGTGTCGTTTTAAAGATGTTTTCGAAACACGTAAGTCCATGGCTGTGTTTTAAGATAAAAGTTATGTTTTATGGAATTTAAATGAAGTCTTCCGCATTTAATGTTTATGGTATGTATATAGTAGCGACCTTAAATTAAGTAGAAAATTTCGGGTCGTTACATCACGGCAGCCTATGCAATGCACAACGATTGTTGTCCTGCCATTGGATGTACGCGTCCGTACCCTCGTGATGGGATGGAGGTATCCCCCCAGATGCATGAACACACACAATGCATGAGGTCCCCCTATTACTACATTTATCTTTAATGACCATAACCCCCCTGTTACGTTCCATGTTTCATGTCATTCTCATTTTCAGTTCACATTTCATACACATTTCTATCGGGGTTATGATTCCAGACAATTTACCGTGTTTCATGTCATACAATTCATGCTGTTCACATTCACATATTTCATACAAACATGCCATAATCATTCAAGGACCACATATCGTCACATGCATAACCTATCACATCAAACTAAGCAGCATACATAGCATACACTCACGTTCACATGATTCGTACTTAAGCATATTAAACTAGCATACAATTTAATGACACGTGCAAATCCACGGGCACGTGCCAACATACAGCAAATAACGCGTAACCTACGACGGGTGAGCCACTTACTTGGTAGGCCTTAGCCGAAGTACTCCCTAGAATATAACGTAAGCTCCTAGCTCCTCGTGAACGTTCTACGCTTCTGTTGGTGGTTGGTTCCTATTGGTTCGTTCGTCACTTTCGTTAGTATTTCACAAATATAATTAATTCCCAACTTGAATTTGTGAAATACGACCTTAAAATGTTCTATTTTACCTTAAACAGGGCCGAAACTAAGTTCGGGAGGGTCGGAACGGTGACAAACGGGCTGAAAATAGGTTTCCCAAGTCGAAATAAGCCGCCTGAGTCGAGAAGCCGCCGCCGAGCCAATTGAGCCGCCAGAGCCGATGGGAGCCACGCTGCCGACGTGCCACGTGGCACAATCAGAGAGCGACGCGTGTGCAGGGGTCTCGGGTCGAGGCACGGGTTATTGGATCGCTCGCGGGTCTTGGCCGTACGCGGGTGACAGGCTGTTCGCAGGTGATGGACCGTTCGCGGGTGACAGGCCGTTCGCGTGTGAAGGAAAAAATGCAGGCGGGCTGGCTTATGAGGTTTGGGCTGGAGCGTTTGGGCCGCGGGAACTGTCAGTCTTCTAGGCCGACCTAAGGGAATTGGGTTCGGTTCGGGTTGCGGGATCCGGCCTTTGGGTCGGACTTCGTCCTCTTCGCCCAACTACCTGTATGTTTTCCGGCGACCTTTCTCTCTCCTCGATAACGTCATCCAGATGTCCTTTTTCCCTCTTTTTTTCTCCGTTCCTGAGTCTCTTCTTCACCCTAACCCTGTTTTTTGTATAGATTTCGTTTGTGAGGGCCTCACACTCCCAGATCTGGAGAAGTTCGGAAGTCCGACGTTCCGTCTTCCTTGCCAACGGTGTTCAGCGTAAAGGATTCGTCTAAATCTACTCCTGATGTGTGTAAAAGGTTCTAGGACTACTTTTGTGGAGTAAAATGGAGGTTTTGACGTCGACCTCGTATGGTTCGGCTTCGCGGGAGTTTCGTCGGGGTTTTCTGTTCCTTCTCGTTTTTCCACTATTTTCGTTCTTTGCAGGTCGTTTCGGGGTGGCTGAAGGTCGGGGACGAGTTCTGTGGTATCCTAGCCTTCGGCAGTTTTCGGCTCTGCCGACGACCTCCATTTTTTTTTCCTTTTTTTTGTTTGTTTTCGGTTTCGTTACAACCCTACTCAAAAGATAGTATAGTCCCATGAGTAGTTACAAAAACTTAGGTTTTACCATAAAATATGATTACATTTTTTCAACCTCAAAATGAGACTATTTATTGAGTAATTTTAAATACTATAACCAAATTTACTATTTTTTTCAAGTAAAGATAAAAACTCCCATGTACAAATGACAACGTCCATTAAGGTCGTGGAAGTGAAATCATCATAGTTAGATTTTCACATTTAAGTCCGTCTTTATATGTTACAACGTATCAATAGTATCTATTTAAAACTTTGATAAATGATATTATTAAAAATAAAAAAAAAAATCTGTTTTTAAAGTGTGTTGTAATTTATCAATATTTACTTTTTGGTCATTTTTTTAAAAGATGGATAATATAGTACTTATTCAACTGAGTTAGAAAAACATTTTCTTTCTTAAAATCATTCAAATTTGTCATTTCCAAAGGAGGAAAAAAAAAGAAAAAACTTTGAAATTTCAAAGATAGGGATCGTTGCATCTTCTCCCTTACTCCAAAATTAGAGCTAAGTTATGAACAAACGTTATTAAACAAAACTATTTCACTTTATTAGACTTCTATCCCATTTATTAGACTTCTATCCCATATAGATTTCTATCCCATTTATTATAATATTTGTTATTTATATGTATATATATATAGATATGACATATTAATAACAAATATTATAATAATTACGCTAGATATCTAAGTGAGAGATTCACCCAATAAAAAAAGCTATCATATATAGATCTCAATTAATGACATACGTGTATTATTAATATACTTATGATATTGAGATATGTTAATAGACATCATTGACTTTTATCTTATTTAATCGTGATATAATTAAAATTATAGCATTGTTGGAGGTTCTGAATTGGTCTACGCGGTTATAGGTAAGCACTAGTTTTCTATTTGTTTTCAAATATCACTGGTTTTATTTGTTTTCAAATAGCTAATTTGTAGGAGTTGGTTTATTTTTTTGATTCTGTTTGTTTGTTATTCTGTTTTGTTTGGTAAGGCTTTATAAAAGCGTAGTTATCCTTAAAGAAAGATAATTAGTTCCCTTATTTGGCATCAAAGAGTAAGGACGTGAAAGAAGAAATACACAAATTAAGGACGTGAAAGAAGAAATACACAAATTAAGGATGTGAAAGAAGAAATACACAAATTAAGGACGTGAAAGAAGAAATACATAAATTAGGACGTGAAAGAAGAAATACACAAATTACGTGAAAGAAGAAATACACTAATTAAGGACGTGAAAGAAGAAATACACAAATTAAGTACGTGAAAGAAGAAATACACAAATTGAGTGTTTGAGAGAAAAGAAAAAACACTGAACAAATAGCAAGTGATTCAGCAAGCTTCGCTACCATGTGTTCCTAAATTCGATGGAGACTACGAGCATTGGAGTGCATTAGAGTTTGGTCATGGAAAATCAATTACGTTCCAAGGAATATTGGAGTGCTATTCAATCTGGTTTCGAGGAACCAAAAGGAAACGAAGCACTAAGCGCAGCCCAGCAAAAGAAAATCAATGAAGCAACGCTCAAAGATCTCAAAGAAAACAATTATCTCTTTCAATCCATGGGTAAGAGTATTCTGGAAACTAAAAACTATCATTCAAAAGGATACTGCCAAGCAATTGTGGGATTCAATGAAACTCAGTATCAAGAAAATGGAGTGAAGCGAGCCTAGCTACAACGACTTCGCAAAACATTTGAAACCTTAGAGATGAAAGCAGGAGAAGGTGTTTCTGAGTATTTTACAAGAGTTATGTTTACTGCTAATGACATGAGAAATTGCAGAGAAGATATCGTGGATGTCAAAATTGTTGAGAAAATACTTCGAAGTCTCACCGATAAATTCAACTTCATAGTATGCTCAATTGAAGAATCCAAGGACATGAACCAATTAACAGTCGATGAATTACAACAAATCTATTCAAATCATGCAGCAAAAATAAATGGTGGATGGATTACCCAAAAATTTTCAAAGAAAAGCAAATGGAGAGCATCAAACAAACTGGAATTGATTCATGGAGATCTTTGTGGACCCATTACTCCAACCTCCCACCGTAGTAAAAGGTACTTGCTGGTACTTGTAGATGTTTTTTCTCGCAAGACATGGATTTATTTTCTTGCAGATAAATCAGAAGCTTTTGAAACATTAAAAAACTTCAAATCTCGTTGAAAATGAAGCAAAAACAACCATACGTGGACTCAAAACTGACCGGGAAGGAGAATTTATGTCAAATGAATTCAACAAGTTCTGCAAAGATAACGGGATCAAGCGACAACTAACAGCTGCTTACACTCCCCAGCAAAACAGAGTTGCAGAAAGAANAGAGTTGCAAAAAGTAGGAACCGGACCATCATGAACATGGTACGGTGTCTTTTATCTGAGAAAGAGATGCCGAAAAAGTTGTGGACGAAAGCAGCTAGATGGACAGCTCATGTTCTGAATCGCAGTTGCACGAAGACAATCAAGGACATGGTTCTTGAGGAGAAGTGGTCGGGCATAAAAAACCAAATGTGGAATACTTCAGAGTATTTGGTTCAATTGTACATGTTCATATTCTCGAACAGAAGAGAACCAAACTTGATGATCAAAGTCTCAAATGCATCTTGCTTGGAGTTAGTGATGAATCTAAGGCCTATCGCTTCTATGATCCAGCAACAAAGAAGATAATTGTGAGCAGGGATGTCATATTTGAAGAAGGTGCAAGATGGGACTGGAATTCAAGTACAAAAAATGCAGAGCAGGATGTGTTGGCTTGCGGAGATGATGATAATATTGCTGCAGAAGAATCGGAAGGAGGAGAGACTGATGGAGAAGGAGATTCAAATGAAGAAGCAAATGATAAGTTAGAAGAAATCCAAGAAATGGATGAATCTTCCCCAGAGTTGCCACAACAAACAAGACAAAGGAGAGAGACAGTTTGGATGCGCGATTATGAAACAGGTGAAAACCTATTTGAAGAAGAAGAAGTCGAGGAGGGTTTGCTTTTCACATCTCCAATGATAATCTTGTGAACTTTGAAGAAGCATAAAGGAAAAGAAGTAGCAGGAGGCTATGAAGCTCGAAATTCAAGCTATTGAAAGAAATCAGACATGGGAGCTTGTGACATTGTCGCATCAAACAAAGAAAATCGGTGTCAAGTGGGTCTTTAAGACGAAACTGAATGAAGAAGGCAAAGTAGACAAATCTAAAGCGAGACTCGTCGCTAAGGGATACTCGCAGAAGGCTGGAGTAGATTACAATGAAGTTTGTGCACCAGTAGCTCGATGGGATACAATCAGAATTCTGGTGGCAGTAGCAGCTCAACATGGATGGTGCATCTATCAACTTGACGTCAAAAGTTCTTTTCTATACGGTGAATTAAACGAGGAGGTATATGTTGATCAGACTGAATGTTTTGTCAAAAAGGGAGAAGAGAACAAGGTTTATCGACTGAGGAAAGCTCTCTACGGCCTGAAACAAGCATCGGGGGCTTGATTCAGCAAAATCGAGAGCTATTTTAAGAAGTAATGATTTGAAAAAAGTAATTATGATCTTGAAGAGAATTGGAAGAAAATTGTTGTTGGGTTGCCTGTACGTTGATAATTTGATTTACACAGAAGATGAGAATATGTGCAAATGTTTCAAGTTATCAAGGCAACAGGAGTTTGAGATGACAGACTTAGGGAAAATGAAATTCTTCCTTGGAGTTGAAGTTTATCAAAACGAAGGAGGAATTCATTTGTGCCAAAAGAAGTATGCTAAGGAAGTATTGGAAAGGTGCAATATGTCAAATTGTAATGCAGTAAAGAATCCGATAGTCCCTGGCACTTTCTTGTCAAAGTCAGGCAGCAAAAGTGTCGATGCAACATTGTACAAACAACTAGTAGGATGCTTAATGTACCTTACGGTAAGTCGTCCCGACTTAATGTTTGTGGTTTGCTTGATTTCTCGTTATATGGCTGATCCAAAGAACATATGCTGATTGCTAAAAGGGTATTGAGATATTTAAAAGACACATTAGCTGTGGAGTTTATTACAAATGAAGTAAGAATGTAAATCTTTTGGGATACACAGACAGTGATTATGCGCAAGATATTGACGACAGGAAGAGCACTTCAGGCTATATTTTCTTTCTAAATGGAGCAGCAATATGTTGGAGTTCAAGGAAGCAGGGAATTGTCACACTATCATCTACAGAAGCTGAATATGTAGCTGCCACTGCAAGTGCAATGGTGTTTGGCTCAAGGGAATTATGAAGAAGCTAGGTGTTCTAAGCAGCGAGTGCATTGATATCATGTGTGACAGTAGTTCAGCAATCAAATTGTCTAAGAACCCAGTTATGCATTGAAGGACAAAACATATTGATGTCAGGTATCATTACTTGCGAACCTAGTTATGCATTGAAGGACAAAACATATTGATGTCAGGTATCATTACTTGCGTAATTTGTCAACTAATGGGACTGTAAGGTTAGTGTTTTGCGGAACTGAAGATCAAGTGGGAGACATAATGACTAAACCAATTAAGCTAGATCAATTTGTAAAATTAAGAGGCATGCTTGGAGTTCAACAACTTGAGTAAACTAATGTTATTTCATTCAGTATACTTCAATTTACGGGGAGGAATTTGTTGGAGTTTCTGACTTGGTCTGCGAAGTTATAGCTAATTAATAGACTGTAGCTTTCTATTTGTTTTCAAAGAGCTCATTTGTAGGAGTTGATTTGTTTTTTTTATTCCGCTTTGTAAAGGTTTATAAAAGTAGTAGTTATCCTTCAATAAAGATAATTAGTTCCCTCTAAGCATAATTTTAACTTCAAATTATATTTTCTTTTACTTCGAATAAAAATATTATATTTACGCATCAAAGTTAATATCACTTTTAGTCAAAAGATAAAAGTATAGAAATTAAATAGTAACGAGGAGAAGGTGATTGAAAACGTAGACCATACAATAAAGTGTGGTGCTGATTTCATTGTCCTTCTCCATCTCATATAATTTCAAAATTTTAATAATAAAATAATACTCGCTAAGCAAAAATATAATTATAACCATGAACTAAAAAATCTTCAATTTTAATATTAACATAAATTTTAAAAATTAAATATTTTGTCGTGTGAATGATTATTTATTTATTTATTTTTATCGAATTCATACGAATTAAATGAGCATCTTATTATCAAATTATGGTATGCTACTCTGATCGTTGTCTATATAAGAGACACTCCCAACCCGAAAACATTATTCAATTCTCAATATGGGATACCACATAGATGAAGCTTCTTCAGCAATTCCCAAGAAGCCCAAAAGAAACAAATATGCTTTCATGTGTGCAATTTTGGCTTCCATGGCTTCCATTTTACTCGGCTATGGTTAGAATTTATTTTATTTAATTTTCTTCTTTTTTTTTTCATGATTTTAATTTGGGGTTTTTCTCAAACAGACGTTGGTGTAATGAGTGGAGCTGCAATTTTTATCAAACGAGACTTCGGAATCTCCTACGTCCAGCAGGAAGTTATGACCGGCGTCATCAACCTCTACTCCCTCATCGGCGCCGCCGCCGCCGGCAGAACCTCCGACTGGATCGGCCGCCGCTACACCATGGTCCTCGCCGGTATCATCTTCTTCGTCGGTGCCATTCTCATGGGCTTCGCCACCAACTACGCCTTCCTCATGTTCGGCCGTTTCATCGCCGGCCTTGGCGTCGGCTACGCCCTCATGATCTCTCCCGTCTACACTGCCGAAGTCTCTCCCGCCTCCTCTCGCGGCTTCCTCACCTCATTCCCCGAGGTTCGTATGGGATTACAACTATATAAAATATATTAAATAGCTAATTTTATATCTTAAATCAAATTTCATATCTAATTCTTAATTTTCTTAATTATGGTAAGGTGTTTATAAATTTCGGGTTACTTCTCGGATACATCTCGAATTTCGCTTTCGCAAAGTTTCCACTTCATCTCGGATGGCGATTCATGCTCGGAATCGGTGCATTCCCCTCGGTATTTCTAGCCGTAGTCGTTTTAATGATGCCGGAATCGCCACGTTGGCTAGTAATGCAAGGCCAAGTTGGAAAAGCCAAAAAAGTCCTCGACAAAACATCGGATTCCGTTGAAGAGGCTCAACAGAGACTCGCCGACATCAAGGAAGCCGCCGGGATACCCATCACCTGCACCGACGACGTCGTTCAAGTCCCAAAGCGGAGCAGCCACGGCAAGGATGTTTGGAAAGACCTCTTCCTCCACCCGACACCCTCCGTCCGCCACATTATAATAGCCGCCGTTGGACTCCATTTCTTCCAGCAAGCATCCGGCGTGGACTCCGTTGTTCTCTACAGCCCCACCATCTTCGAGAAGGCCGGAATCAAATCCGACAGAGAAAAGCTACTCGCGACGGTGGCCGTTGGATTCACCAAGACCGTCTTTATCTTAGTCGCTACTTTTCTACTCGACCGTGTAGGACGGCGGCCGTTGCTCCTCAGCAGCGTCGCTGGGAAGATAATATCGCTCCTGCTGCTGGGAATGGGGCTCACGATAATTCAACACCATGCTCACGTGAGACTCACGTGGGCAGTTGGGTTGTGTATTGCCACAGTGTTGTCCGACATGGCGTTTTTCTCCATCGGAATGGGCCCCATCGCGTGGGTTTATAGCTCGGAGATTTTCCCGTTGAAGCTACGCGCCCAAGGGGCGAGTATAGGAGTGATAGTGAACAGAATGACAAGTGGGGTAGTTACAATGACGTTTTTGTCCCTGTCCAACGCGATTACGATTGGTGGGGCGTTTTTTCTGTACGCCGGGATTGCAGCGATTTCTTGGGTGTTTTTCTACGTTGTGTTTCCTGAGACGCAAGGGAGGACCCTCGAGGACATGGAGGGACTTTTCGGTAATTTACTTTGGAGATTTTCTAAACAGAGGAAAATAGAGAGAAACGACGTCGTAAATCAAGTTCAATTAGGGACAAATGGGGAAGTTTAGAAAGCAGGCTGTATTGATTTATGCTCAACCCTATGACTTAATTATGTGTTATTATAATTAATAATATTTTCATCCAAATTAATATTTAGCTTAAATTGGTATTTAATCATTTTTTAATTTTAATTAATTAAAACTTGTAAAATATATTACTGAGTGTTAAAAAATCTAATTAAATTTATCCTAATACAAAAAATTATGCTTGGTGGGATTGTTTGATACATGTTACATCATGATACGATTCTTGTATTTAGGCTAGCCATGACTTTTAAAAATGTATATGTGATAACCATATAATTGATGTCGATGTTTCTATAAAAAAGATGCCAGCATGTTTATGGTCATCGTACAAATGATGAAACGTGTTCGATAAAGAATGATTACTATGATATATCATTAATTAAATTTTTTGTTTTCCACTTGTGAGTCCTCGTGTATGTGTGTGATTCATATAAATACGAAAAATGATATATTTACGTTCTTGTTCTTTTGTAATCTTCAAAGGTCTCTACGTATGAAAGTGGTATACAGGACCTAGAGATTACGAAAGTGGGATGAGTCGTGATAGGTTTTATAGGTATGAAAGTGGTGTGGTAACACTTAAAAAGAAATTTGGGTTAAAAAAGGGTAAAAATGTAATTTTGTAATTTTGTAATTTTCAATAAAATTATTCAATTTTTAATCAGAAATGTCTAAAATAAGGAGGATAATTTTAGAATATATATATATACTTGAGGTTCTGCCTAAGAACGAAGACAAGGAAGAACTGAGAAAAGTGTTAATCTACACACCCTATAACGACCTCTTCTGTGACTACATAGCTCTTGAATGCTTATCTACCTTGATCATCTAAAGAAGTAGATTTTGGTGATTATAAACATACTCAGTAAAAAAACCTACTTGTTGGCGCTTATTGCATTCTTGATCTAGTAAATTAGCTCTAAAAAGTTTGGGTCCAGGATCGAATCTATGACTACCAAAACTTATGGAAAAATTTTAAAGTTTTAAGAGGTTCTCTTCCTTGTCACAAACCCTTCGAGGTGAGGAAGTTGTTCACCTTTTTCGTGACACCGTCGGTCTACTAAATGGCACAATTGAACTTTGGGATAAAGCATTTTTTGTTTTTATTCTTTAGACTTAGTCAACTAACAGGATCGGTATCCTAGGTCATAAATCATAGGATTTTGAACTTGTGCTACCTTCGACTATCCAACCCACACTAGCGGCCCTAGCAGCCCAGACTAGATCAATGATCTATGCAGTCCAACCCAGATATGCCTCTAGCCTAGTAGCATGTTGGTCCCATCGCCCGCAAGCGACCCAACTCATGAAGCCATGTCCCAATCTGTGCCAACCCACGCCCGACTCACATCTAACCAACGTTGCTACCCTTGCATGCGGCTCGCTGCTGACTTTCCCCTCGCCTCGACTTGGCTTAGCTTAAACAACTCCATTTGGTATTTTGGACTCCTTCCTACCGGTTTGGACCATTCTTGAGCCATTTTCTTAGCTTTTAGATTCATTTCAGGTGGAGTTAGATTTTTAACAGTGAGATCACGCTAGCACCAAAAGCTTTTAGTGTTTCAACTTAGGTCAACCCAGTAAGTGGTTTTATGGTTTGATGCTCATGGAGTTGGTTGGATGTTTTGTGTGCTGTATGAATAACATGTACCCTATGATCTCTGTACATCTCATATTTTTTATGTGTTATGTAATGTTATGAAATTACAATATGATATGAATGATATATGATGCATGTACTTCCATATGTCACACCATGTACATTATATGTTACGTATACATGTGAAACTTTATATCATGAAAAGAATGAAGGTATGAGTTGCATCATAAGTATGTACCCATGATTTAAAACTTGGGAACTCATGCATTTTGTATGTCACGTGCATTGAGATACTTCTCTATTATGATTAGTATGAATGCATACACCATGATATTATATATGCTCCTTTCCCTTTATGGCTTCTAGCAGCATGAGCATGCATTAGCCCATAGTCAAGCCCGAAGGTACGTATAGAAGTCTGCCTGGTGGGCCCATGTGAGCACGCATGGGTTGCGTGCAGAAAAATACTACACATCTAACTCTGTCCGGATTGGAAAGTATAACTCAAGGGAAAGTTTTATGAAAATATAGGTTTCACCATGATTGCATGTAATTGTATTTCTCAACCCAATAGCAGGACTACTTACTGAATATTTTTAAATACTCAATCAACGTTTGTATTTCTTTTTTCAGGTAAAGATAAGACACTCGCAGTTAATGTTGTAGCCCTTAGGTTAGGATCACGATGTTTCCTTTTCCAATAGAACTTTTATGAACATTTAAGTCCATGATAACGTTTTAGTAAATTGTTTAAAACAATTTTTCACACTTAGCCGCTAGACCTTATTTTAAAAAAGGATTACAAAATTACTGCTAGGATCGCATAACAACGCACACACTCGATCTATATGAACACAAAGAACAAGATTAGAGAAAATGAAAGGATAATATTGGCTAAAAAATTTGTATCGATGATCAGAATAAGAGATAATACGTTAAATAAGGATATATATGGTTCAGCTTACTATATATAGGTTTATCAAATATAACCATCTAATTTGTATATATAGGTTTATCAAATATAATCATCTAATCTGTAGTATCAAATATAACCATCTAATTTGTATAACTATCTACCGTATGTACGGGAATAGCTTACCAAATATAATCATCTACTCTATATAACTATCTACCTAGTTTTACTATGTATATAGTTGACTAAGCTACGAATAAGCACCGGCTCCATAACCTAACCATTCTCCTACTACAACCAAAGGTAACCAAACAAATATTGGAGGGTGTAAATGATAATGTGATAGAAAACAATATCCCTTAAGACTTTGCTGAAACATCAAGACCACATAATCACCTCATATACCTCATGTATCACTATGAATAGTATTCAATTCATATTAAACTTCTCGTTTGACTAGGCCTTGGAAAAATGTGGTGGCAAAGATTTTAGCCTTACAAATTATGCGGTTGCAATCCTCTATTGTTTGCACATTCTTACAAAATAACAAATATTGATTAAGTTGGTCTACAAATGACTATCTTACCCCTAAACTTCCTCGATTAAGCATATTTATGAAGCTAGATAATCTTGATAGACATAGTGTGATGTCCCACATTGATTGGAGAGGAGAACAAAAGACCCTTTATAAAGGTGTGAAAACCTTCTCCTAGCAGACGCGTTTTAAAGTCTTGAGGGAAAGCCCGAAAGGGAAAACCGAAAAACATATACTCTTTAAATTTTCACAACAAGTTTGAAAATAGTCCACGTACCTATCACACACATTGTTGGAAAACTAGAGCAAAAAAACAAAACAAAAAAGCAAGTACTATTGACCACACGTTATGGTGGACTTTGTTGTCACATACGAAAAAGATTGTACAAAAAGAGGTGTGTATGAGTAGCTCAATGCCTCCAAGTAGTTTGGAGGTTTGTGGAGTGGGATAAAAATGCTCAATTCTCTCTTAAATCATTGCTTCATTCACGACATTAATACTTGGAAGTTAATAAAACAATAATTTCATAACATAAACTTTCTAATTTTTCATTTAGAAACACCACAAGAAATAAAATCAGATTGAATATAGAAATTTGAAAAATATACTTCATAATAAAACATCAATTTTTGAATTTTCAATTATAAGGACAATATTAAGATATAAAATTTGCTTATTTAGAATTAAAATAAGAATACATCGTTACCCGGAACAACAAAAGAGAAATTCATCAAACAAGAGAAAACTTATTGGTGCGCTTTCAAATGAAAGAGTTAGGAGAGCTTTCAAATCGATGGAGCAAAATGCCAAGATCTGTGCACATGAAGGCAAAGAGTTGAACGATGAGACAATATAATGACAACTAATAGGTAGTCTTATCTACCTAATTTTAACTCAACCTGACATTTCTTACGTAGTTGGTGTCATGAGTCGGTACATGCAAAGTTGAAAGAAGTCTCATTTGGATGTAGCTCGACGGATCTTGAGATATGTCAAATGTGAAATTGACTATGGTTTTTTATACAAAATACATGACTGAAACTCAAGAAAGTACATGACTGAAACTCTTAACGGAGGATTTGCACCAGAAAATTAACTATCCAATATCCCTTCATTGCGAACCAATTTGTGGTTCACTTAGCAAAAAAATCGATGTTTCATGCTACAACAAAGCATACGGAGGTGCACTGCTATCTTATTAGATAGAAAGTTATGAACGAAGAAATCGAGATGTGGCAGATCCAGACAAATGACCAAGCGACAGACTTGTTTACAAAAAAAAAAAGACTGAATACTCACAAATATAAGGACTTTTCCTGTCAACTCAACACGGTACGACGAATGGAGACTAGTACTAGGGGGAGTATTAAAAGATCATCCGTAACTCAATAGGGTCTAGCTCGATAACTATATGAACTCATTATTATATATTTTAGAATTTTTTTTAAGTATTTTAAGAATTAAAATATCGAAATGTTGTAGGAATAAATATTTAGATGTTTGAAAAATAAATGGTCTAGCATGGCTATAAATACCTTCTACCCTACTCAATTTTTTTTATTTTTTTATTCTATTTTATTTTTTCGTCGAGTAATCCATTTATGATAAAAAGAGAGAAATATTTAATTTGGAGTAGAATTGTAAAAAAAGAAAAAGAAAATGAACCCTTAGCCCAAAATCCATTGTGAAAACCTAAAATACTTGAAACCATAAAACACTAATGTAACTATCACTATTTTAGAAAAATATATATATATATATATATGTCGAGGTTGTCGGTGAAGTCACGAAAATTCCAGCAACCACTAGAATTTTTGGACTTCACATGACCCCGCACCTCGAGGATCGCCAGCCGAACGTCTCCCACATGCTCCCTCCTGCCATCCAACCTCAGACCACCTGCAACGAAGAAACGAAAAGAAATTTGAGAGAGAGAAAATCGAAGAAAATCCGACGAGAAAACCCACGACTTCGAACCCTCAGTCTCGACATCTAAATCAAGCAAAATAACCATGGAATGTTAGATAAATGCCTAGGTTGAAAATCATTCCTATTTTTTTAGTTAATAAGTTAAAAGTTGGATTCACACGTGGAGAAATAAAATCACCTGGTCTGGAAATATCTAAATACGGTCTCTCTGTTATGTTTTTTTTTTTTTTTTTTTTTTTTTTTNGATTTCCTCCTCGGTCAAAACAACAAGTGGTATTAGAGCTAGGTTCATCTACCGTGACATATCATTGTGGAGAAGTCAAGTCTATCAAAAAGCCAAGTTGAATAGCTCAATCGGTTAGAACATCGATTCTAACAACGCACAGGTTTTAAGTCTATGCAAAGCGCGAAAATACACACATTGTGGGGTCCATCCCGGACAGGCTCACTCACTCATCCATGCTGCGAAGACAGACGTCGAGTTGTCTAACTCAAATTAATATAAAGGAGAAAATGAATTTAATTTGAAATGTCAAATTAATATTCAATATATTAGATATATTAAATAAATAGAGAAAATTTCAAATTAATATTTAGTATATTAGATATACTAAAAGAAATATATATTTATTTTACTTGAGACGATTAAATATTAAATAAATTAATGTATTTGCAATATTTAAATGAGATTCAAATTAATTAAATATATATTAGGATATTATAATAGCTAAATATGATTTGTATAAGGTATTATATTATAATATATTAAATATGTAAATATTTTATTTTGGTAAATATTCTTCCAAGAGTCCCTATAAATAGAACCCCTCGGGTTGAGCCAAAGACATCAATCTCTCCTACTTTCTCTAGAGAAGGAAATTACATCTCCAGAGAATTCTCGAAACTATTCTTCTCCAATTCCTTTGGGATTTTCTTTCAAGAGGCTCCCACAAGCCTTGACCTTGTGTTCGAATCATAGTAAGGAAGATCTTGTGGAATGTTGAAGAACTTCTGCATGTTGGAATACTCCAAGGAGTTTTGCAAGCTATGGTTTCTACAAAGATAGAGTTTTTACTCTCGTATTTATTGCTTTTGTTTTAATTCATAATAAAAATCAAAACGGTTCCCAATGCTTTCGCTACGTGGATGAAGAGTTCATTCCCTTCAGGAGCATCAGCGAGACAGAAATCGTGAAGAAGATGCTGCAAGTCGTCCCCAACCACCTTGAGCAAGTCGCGATTTTGATCAAGACATTAATTGACGTGAACGACCTAACGGTGGAAGAGGTGACCGAAAGACTACGCAACGTCGAGTAGCGGAAGAAGAATGCCACTTCACTGAGGAGGAATGACTTGCACGCCTAAAGCTCCGCGACAACTCCGACGAGGGCAACGGATCCTCCAGCAAAGGCGGTAAGGAGTCATGGAAGTCTCAGGGACGCACACGCAGGAAAGAAGGGGATCAAAAGAAGGAGTTCACTAATGGCGGGCCGATCTAGTGCTCGAACTACGGGAAGAAGGGTCACCTAAGGAAGAATTGCTGGAGCAAGCTTAGGAACAAGGAGAAGGCTCATGTGGCTCGATCCGAGGAGGAAGANGAGTCGAAGCGCGGGTCGTAGTCCAGTTTGGGTTGTGGTCCGGGTCGCGGGTTGTGGAAGGCTACTGGGCCAAGACTAATCGTTGGGCCTCGGCTTACTGGGTTGGGCCGCAAGTGTTTGGGTTGCAGGCCGGCTCGATTGGACCGTGGGTCTGGTCTCGAGTTGGTTCAACAGAACTGTAGCTTCTGGGCTGGTTTGAGGTTTGGGCCGCTNGAGTCAGCTCTTTTCATGGTGAGCACATCGGTCTTATCCGACGTCCCTAATTCCGATTCAAAATCCACTAAGGTAATCGTTAATGGTGTAACTTGTAACGACCCTAAATTTTCACATATCTAGAGTCGCCACGAACGTCTCATGCTCATCTATAATGCGGAAATATAACTCTTACATGAACATCATTTATAACGTAAACTTCGAAAAACGTTTAAAACAACTTCTTCTCTAGAAAACACAGTCATGGTCTTACGTGTTTAAATACAAAATACTAAAATTTAGAGAAAATAAAAATAAATACAAAATAATTTAAAACAAAGGAATGAAAAACAACCTATTCTAACTTAAAACTAAGAATTTAAATATGAGTCTACCCTATACACGTGCCACAGTCTCTGCTCGCGATGTCGCCGTCCTCCGTACAAGTGCGCCTTGCCTTTACCTGAAAAATGATGTGGCACACGGCCTGAGTATTTCAAAGAATACTCAGTAAGTGGCCCCACTATACGGGCCATGCAAATGCAAACACATGCAATCATGATTTAGAGACCTATCTCTAATCATCTTAGGGGTGGCCTCCAGTCTCTGACAAACTGGATGTGTAGTACTTCCCTACACACGACTCACACGTGCGAGTGTGAATCCCCAGGGCGCTCGCACACCCCTTGGACCCCCTGGTCAAGCTAATCTGTAGCGACGTCCGGAGGTCAGCAGAACCCATAGTGTCATGCATCTCATGAACACCCTCATCTGTGTGCATTCGCACATGTGCGCATTCGCGCTCATCATATGGTGCGCGTCCGCACTCATCATCTCTAGAGGAAGTAGCCCTATGCTTATGAACATACAATATGCATGAGGTCCCTCTAAATCCATCATAATGTCTCCTCTGACACAACCCTCTAGTCTCATCTCTTTGTTATTCTAGGTAACAGATACTCGTGGATATTTATATTAATATCATTTTCACGCTCTTAGGGTTGTGTACTATGTCGATCTAACGACATGATGCAATATGGCACTTATCATCATATAGCATGCTCAATATGGAAAACATCATCATATTAAGGTAAACGTCATGCAATCATCATACTCATCATATTGCCACAAAGTGCATCAAACATATCAAGTACGACATTCATCAAAATATATATNTCGTTGGGCCTCGGCTTACTGGGTTGGGCCGCAAGTGTTTGGGTTGCAGGCCGGCTCGATTGGACCGTGGGTCTGGTCTCGAGTTGGTTCAACAGAACTGTAGCTTCTGGGCTGGTTTGAGGTTTGGGCCGCTATAGTTGGGNAATTTTTTTAGCCTATCCTATAGTAAGGCCACTTACGTGGTTGACCTTGGCTAAAGTACTCCCTAAATAGCTAAACGTAAGCTCCCGTTCCGTGAGAGCTGCTTCCTACGTTGCCGGGGTTTGTTTCCTATCACACCGTTCACCACTTTCCATTAGTATTTCACAATTAATTTACCTATAATTCAATAAATGTGAAATACGGCTGTAAAACGACATCAGATACCTAAATCGGGGTCGAAAATAGATCCGGGAGGGTCGAAACAGTGGAAACCAGGTGAGCTGAGCTGAATAGCCGCAGGGAGCCGCCAGAGGAGCCACCGGAGCGTCACTGGAGAGAGCCCGAGTCGAGCCGAGGGACCGCCTGCGTCGCTGTGTGACACGTGGCAGCAGCAGAGCGAGCCACGTCGTGCGGTAGCGTCGAGTCGAAGCGCGGGTCGTAGTCCAGTTTGGGTTGTGGTCCGGGTCGCGGGTTGTGGAAGGCTACTGGGCCAAGACTAATCGTTGGGCCTCGGCTTACTGGGTTGGGCCGCAAGTGTTTGGGTTGCAGGCCGGCTCGATTGGACCGTGGGTCTGGTCTCGAGTTGGTTCAACAGAACTGTAGCTTCTGGGCTGGTTTGAGGTTTGGGCCGCTATAGTTGGGCTGGGCCAAAGGCAGAGGCCGAGGGAAAGAATGGGCTGGCTCTCTCGAGTTTTGGGTTCGGGTTGACCCAGATCCGTGGATCTCGTCTTTCTTACCCGACTTCGGCTGATTTTTCGGCGAGTTTTCACTCTCCTTCCTGCGACGTTTCCGTTGCCGATTTCGATCCTCTTTCTTCCTTTTCCTCTTTATTTGTTGTCCTTCTTTCTNTAAAACGACATCAGATACCTAAATCGGGGTCGAAAATAGATCCGGGAGGGTCGAAACAGTGGAAACCAGGTGAGCTGAGCTGAATAGCCGCAGGGAGCCGCCAGAGGAGCCACCGGAGCGTCACTGGAGAGAGCCCGAGTCGAGCCGAGGGACCGCCTGCGTCGCTGTGTGACACGTGGCAGCAGCAGAGCGAGCCACGTCGTGCGGTAGCGTCGAGTCGAAGCGCGGGTCGTAGTCCAGTTTGGGTTGTGGTCCGGGTCGCGGGTTGTGGAAGGCTACTGGGCCAAGACTAATCGTTGGGCCTCGGCTTACTGGGTTGGGCCGCAAGTGTTTGGGTTGCAGGCCGGCTCGATTGGACCGTGGGTCTGGTCTCGAGTTGGTTCAACAGAACTGTAGCTTCTGGGCTGGTTTGAGGTTTGGGCCGCTATAGTTGGGCTGGGCCAAAGGCAGAGGCCGAGGGAAAGAATGGGCTGGCTCTCTCGAGTTTTGGGTTCGGGTTGACCCAGATCCGTGGATCTCGTCTTTCTTACCCGACTTCGGCTGATTTTTCGGCGAGTTTTCACTCTCCTTCCTGCGACGTTTCCGTTGCCGATTTCGATCCTCTTTCTTCCTTTTCCTCTTTATTTGTTGTCCTTCTTTCTTTTCTGGGAGTTTTGCGGCCTAAAAGTTCCTAAAACCACATATCCAAGAACGATTAGGAAAACTCAATTTTCCAACCTTGGTTACCGACGACGGCGCTTACGAAAAAGCACAAAACGCACCTTGAGTTATTGTGCTTTCATTAGGGATCCTTCTCGTGGTGGTAACTAATCGTTTGGTGTCAGTTTTTGGGTGGTTTGGGGGCTCGTCGGAGAAATTGGAAACTCACCAATGTTTATCCGAAATCTCTCTCTCGTATTTTCTTTCTTTTCTCCCTTTGCAGGTATTCTCATAGGTGCTGGGAGTCGTGGGCTGAAGATTAGGCGTGGTGTGGCCGTCGTTTCGCTTGGGGTCCGCGAAACTCGGCGGTCGCTGAAAAACTCGCGAGTTTTCCGACGACTGAGATTTTTTTTTTTCGTTTTCTTTTTCTTTCCCTTTTTCTTTTTTTTTCTTTTTCTTTCTCGGGTCGTTACATAACTACTCTAGTAAGCGAACCCGTAGAAGAGCTCCAGCTGGGCGTGACAAAGGCATCGGCAGGGGAGCCAATTCAGGTGAAGGAGGAGCGCAAGTGTTCGCTCAAATCGGTAAAATAGGCAAGCAGCAAGAGCATCGCTAATGGGTCCTCGACATAGGGGCAACAAACCATATGACCAGGGCCAGATCTGCGTTCTCCGAACTCGACTCGGGGACTCACGGGACGGTGAAGTTCGGCGACGGCTCCGTCATTGAGATCAAAGAGCAACCGGTCATCCTCTCGGCCAGGACCGAAGAAGTACCTTGGAGGTGGCACGCAAGGTACGGGCACCTGAACTTTCATGCTCTACAAAAAAAACTACACAAGGAGGAGATGGTGCACGGTTTGCCGGCAATCGAAGGCATGAACAGGCTGTGACGGGTGTCTCATTGGCAAGCAGAGGCGCACCTCCTTTCTGTCTCAGATATCCTATCGCGCCGGTGAGCTGTTGGAGCTCGTGCACGGCGATATCTGTGGGCCCATCAAGCCGCCGACCCCAGGCAGCAAGACCCATTTTCCTCCTGCTGGTTGATGACAAAAGCCACTTCATGTGGTTGGTCCTGCTGCAAGCGAAAAGTGAGGCGGCAGAGGCGATTAAGTGTATCCAAGCGCGAGCAGAGTATGAATGCGGGAAGAAGATGCGAGTGTTGCGCACAGACCGAGGCAGAAAATTCACCTCGGTGAGCTTTAGGAAGGTCTGCGATGAGCTCGGCATGCAGTGGCACCTAACAGCGCCCTACTCCCCACAGCAAAACAGAGTGGTGGAGCACCGAAATCAGATCATTGTCGGGACAGCAAGGTCATTGCTAATGATAGCTGGGATGCCTAGGAGGTTCTAGGGAGAGGCGGTCATGATGGCCGTCTACCTCCTCAATCAGTCGCCAATGCGAAGCCTCGACGGGAAGACGCCATACGAGGCTTGGTAGAACAAGAAGCCAGCGATACATCATCTTCGAGTGTTGGGCTGCATCGCATACATGAAGGTAGCGCGTCCCCACCTCACCAAGCTCGATCCTAGAGGGTTGAAGGTCGTCTTCATCGGCTACGAACATGGGAGCAAGACGTACAGGCTCTATGATCCTGCAGGGGGGCGAGCTCACGTGCCACGCGACGTCATCTTCAACGAGAGCACCTTCTGGTAGTGGAACGACGTGACCGAGGCAGACTAAAACTCAAATCAATTCACGGTGGAGTATCTAGTCACCGAGCTGGGAGAAGGATGAGCGCAGCATCGGAAACTGTCACTGCCGCCAGTAGTTGCACCGGGCACGCCTACGCCAACCCCAACCACAACTCTAGTTGCACCCCCTAAACCAGTGGAGTTCGCAACACCACGTACTGTGGATTCGACGCTGGATGCCGATCACGATGATGATCTGGTGGCCAGGTACCGGAGGATGGAAGACCTAGTGGGAGGAGGTGAACCACCTGGACTGGCGGCGCGCGAGCTCGAACAAGGGGTGGCAGAACTGCGTGCCATTAGGAACCCGTGCTGGCTGAAGGCAATGCAGTAAGAGATGACGTCTATCACTGAGAATAAGACGTAGAGTCTGGAGGACATGCCACTGGGACACCGAGCCATAGGGCTCAAACGGGTCTTCAGCGAAATACTGTCTCTCTCTTTTGTTTTTCTATTATTTTCTTCTTTCAAGATTTTTCCTTCGGCTTTTTCCTCGTCAACGATTTCCTCCTCCGTCAAAACAACAATCGATTTCCTCCTCAGTCAAAATAACATGAAAGCCCTCACCGATCTTAGTATATCCACCAAGACCAGATTCACGCTGTGTACCGTCGTTGTTACAGTCAAAGAAGAAATTCAGAAATTGGATTTTTGAGAATCCCCTATCTACCTCCACAAACGTCCAACAACCACGAAACTTCATGGGAGAAAGGAGAGGTCAACAAAGGAATATGGAGAGAAAAATGAGGAGAAAAGACTTCGAAAAATGCCCTGGGAAGGAGAGAGAAGGCGCCAAAAAATCGAGCAAGAGTCGGGTAAGGAAAAAAGATCCGTCAAATCTAGGTCGAACGCGATCCATAACCTAGAAGCCCGAACCGAAGTCCAGCCTACACGCTTGCAGCCCACTTGATCACGACCCAACATCCCGAGGCGCATGACTGCAACTCGCCTGCAACCCGAACTGCTAGCCTAAATCCTAAACCCTAAACCCTACAAACCCAAATCCCATAAATCTAAAATCCAAACCCTAAACCGTGAAAAACTTAAAACCCTAAAACCATAAAACTTCAAACCCTAACACCATAGAACTCCAAACCCTAAAAACCTTTAATTCCTAAAAAACTTAAAACTCCTAAAAACATAAAAATCCACCACCCTAAAATACTTAAAACCCTAGAAAACTTAAAACCATAGGACTCCAAACCCTACAAAACTTAAACCCTAAAAGAACATAAAACCCTGAAACCATAAAACTCCAAACCCTAACAAACTTAAAACCCTAAAACCATAAAACAACAAACCCTAAAAAAACCTAAAACCATAAAAACTCCAAACCCTAAAAAACTTAAACCCCTGCAGCTATAAAACAACAAACCCTACAAAACTTAAAACCCTAGAAAAAACTTAAAGCCATAAAACTACGAACCTAAAACCATAAACTTCAAACCGTAAAAAAATAAAAAATAAAAAAATAAAAAAAAAACCCTAAAAAAAACTTAAAACCATAAAGCTCCAAACCCTAAAAATACTTAAAACCCTAAAACCACACAACTCAAAACCCTAAAAAGCTTAAAACCCTAAACCCATAAAAACTCCAAACCCTAAAACTACACAACTCCAACCCCTAAAAAGCTTAAAACCCTAAAACCATAAAGACTCGAAACCCTAAAAAACATAAAACCCTAAGACCATAAAAACTCCAGACCCTAACACCATAGAACTCCAAACCCTTAAAAACTTAAAAACCCTAAAAAACTTAAAACCCCTAAAACCATAAAACTCCAAACCCTAAAACACTTAAAATCCTAAAACCATATAAACTCCAAAACCCTAAAAAAACATAAAACCCTAATACCAAAGTACTTCAAACCCTAAAAAAACTTGAACCCCTAAAACCATAAANTAAAACCCTAATACCAAAGTACCTAGAACTATATGAATAACATGCTAAATAAGTTGCTAGGATCCATACCCATAAGTAACCATTATCTGCATTACAATGTGTACGCCCTTATTCCTCTTTAGGTAGGATGNCTAAAAACATAAAACTCCAAACCCTAACAAACTTAAAACCATAAAACTCCAACCCCTAAAAAACTTAAAACCCTAAAACCATAAAACTCCAAACCCTAAAAAACTTAAAACCTAAAACCATAAAAACTCCAAACCCTAAACAACTTAAAACCCTAACACCATAGAACCCCTCCCTGAAAAAACTTAAAACCATAAAACTCCAAACCCTAAAAAAACTTCAAACCCTAAAACCATAAAACTCCAAACCCTAAAAAGTCTAAAACATTAAAATCTCTAAACCCTAGAAACTCCAAAACCTAAACCCCATAACCCTAACTACAAAACTCTAAAATCTTCAAACCCTACACCCCATAATCCTAAGACCCTAAAAACGCAAAACTATAAACTCCATAACCCTAGACCTTAAAAATCGTAAAAACATTAAAATTATAAGAAATTCAAATGTTAAACCCTAAACCACCCAAAACCATAAAAACGAACACCTTCCAAATGTTTCAAACCCTAAAATAAATGACAAAAAAAAAAAAAGGATATTTACATAATATCATAATTCAATTCCAAGCCTTATAGGTGACAGGTTAGTTTTTAAGTTATTAGGTTTTCACACAATAAACAATTAAGAACAATTTAAAACATGCCATACATTACAAACTCAACCTACCTCACTTCTCAATGGCCACTTGAAAATTTTATTAAAATATTTCTAGATTCTTTTTACAAATTAGAGCCCAATTACTACACTGCGTTTACTAGTTTAAAATGGAGAGTTTTGGTAGACCAGTAATAAAGGCTTTAAGCTATTTAGAGGACTGAAAGTTATAAGAATTGTCAGAAAAATTGGCAAAAATCAGAATTTAATTTGGATCATCCAATTGAGGTAAAAGAAAAAGTCCAGCAATCTGATATTTTAAAACATCTCTCCTCCAAGACTCCACGTGTCATCCTTTAAATGGCTCATATTGCTGACTCAATTGCTACATTATATGGTTCAATTATTTTCATTCCACTTTGTTTTAGCCATACTTCAGTCAATAGGCATTAAATTCTGAACTTTACACTAAGAATTCTTAATTACTTAATGACTAAAGTTAATTAATTTAAGTTTAAGGACCAAAAAACCTAAATCAAAATTTTAGGTGGTATACATTGGTCATGACCAATAAATTTATACGTTGTGGGTTGAATACGGCAAAAAATCAAAATTGTAAGTGATACTCATGTGATATAAAAGTACTTCTCTTCGACCCAGAGATCAGGGGTAGGAGATCGGGAGTTAGAGTCACTTATCCCAAGATGGAACCAAAACATAAATCCTATTTAAGATAATTTGTCCCAATAAGGTTAACACACATGTTGGGTATTCCTAGTACATAGCATTCAGAAATTAAACCTAATAATTGGAAAAGATATATGTATTAATTAACTTAATAAGAATACTTATCATATACTAATTATTGGATGCCCCACCTCCACTGTTCATCCTGCCACTTCCACCCCTATTTTTCTTCAACCTGCACATAATATTACCAAAAACCCCCTGAACATCCTCCAAATTACGACCTCTCGTTTCCGGGAATACCAGGTAAAAGAACAGCCAACCCACCGCCGTAATCCCGGCGTACAAGAAAAACGCGCCACCGATGGTTATCGCACGGTACAGGGACAAAAACGTCATTGTCACAACCGCACTCGTAATCCTATTTACGATTATACCCACGCTCACCCCTTGTGCGCGGAGCCTCAACGGGAATATCTCTGAGCTGTAAACAAACACCATGGGCCCCAATCCGATTGAGAAAAATGCCACGTCAGCCAGAATCGTAGCTATGCAAACCACTATGGCCCACCTCACTTTCTCGTGCGAGTTGTTGATGATTGTCAGACTCGTCGCTAACATTGTCAGTGAAACTACCTTGCCGGCCACACTGGTGAGGATCAACGGCCGCCGTCCGATCCGGTCGATGAGGAACGTGGCGATTAAGATGGAGCACGTTTTGACGATTCCGACGGCGACGGTGGCGAGTAGTATATGACTGGAAGAGGTGATTCCGGCTTTCTCGAAGATTCTCGGGCTGTAAAGAACGACGCCGTCTATGCCGGAGGCTTGCTGGAAGAAGTGGAGTCCGATGGCGGCGATTAAGATGTGGCGGACGGCCGGCGTTGGGTGGAGGAAGAGTTCTTTCCAGACGAGTTTTTGTGGCTGGGGCGGTGGAACGACGTCGTCTGTGACGTTTGGGTGAATTCCGGCGGCGATTTTGATGTCGGCGAGTCTTTGTTGCGATTCTTGGAGGGAGATTGAGACTTTGTCGAGGACTCGCTTAGCTTCAAGGATTCTGCCTTGCATGAGGAGCCAGCGTGGCGATTCGGGCATTGCTAGGACGATTATTACTAAAAAAGCGGAGGGGATTATGCCGATTCCGAGCATGAATCGCCAGCTCAAATGAGTAGGGAGGTTGGAGAAGGCCAAATTGGAAACGTATCCTAACAATATCCCGAAATTAATGAAAACCTGTAAATGGAAAAAAAGGCAACATGTGTTTATTGCTAAGTCAGGGAAATTTGTCAGTACTATTTAATTAACTATTTTATTTAAGATTATATATATTTAAATATCCCTCACTTTTCCATACTTTAAAAAATGTCATCATGCTTACGTGGCAAATATAGTTTTCATTTTGTTTCAAAAATATTTTTTGTTAGTGTTTAAAATAATGTTTATTAATACACTTCAATTTTTAAAAAAATTTCAAAACTATTCTAGTGTTAAAGTAGTATCAATATTCTTTACTTTTTAAAAAATATTTAAATTCCTTTTTACTATTAATATATGAAAATCTTTTAATCTTACCTTTCAAAGTTTATGAATATTTTTTAAATATAATATTAATTTTTAAAAATTCAAAATTTTTTAAAATATTTTTTTAAGGATATTTTTAGAAAAATTTCATCCAAAACAAATTATAAGAGTATTTTTAATTTTTTTTAAAAAATTTATGATTATTATTAAAATATTTGAAAGTTTATAAATGTTTTTATTAATGGAGTTTTGATTAAATATAAAATTAAATTATATGTATAATAAATTCAAAAATCTTGAATTGTAAAATATGTTGAATAAATCAACCCATTACAAAAGTATTAAAATACTTTTAAAAACTCATATCAAATAAATATAAATTTAAAAGTTATGACATTTCTTAAATATTTTTAAAACTTTAGAAACTAAATAAATTTATAGACTAAACTTGAAATTTTAACTGACAATATAATATATCTTTTAATAATATTTCAAAATGTAAACAATAGATAAATAAATGTGACATATGGGTTCCTAGTATATAGTTTAATAATATATAATTTAATAACATGGTAAATGGACAGGTCCATAATATATACTAAAAAGCTTTTCCATTATTTCTCTAATATTTTGAAAATTTTAGAGCTACAAAATTGCAATTTTTCTTGGTAAAAAAAAAAGAAAAAAAAACATCTATAAAGTTAAAGGGATAAAAACTAAGTCAAAAAATCCAAATTCATTTTAAACATAGGAACTAATTAAATAGATGTTTTTTTTTTTTTTTTTTTTTTTTTTTTTTTTTTTTTTTTTTTTTTTTTTTTTTTTTTNAAAAAGGACAAGAGGTGTAAAGTCGATAACGATGGACCTCCGGGAACGAGGTGAGGCAACCGCGAGTGGACGCCGGAGAAATCTCAGCGGTGTAAACAGAAGCAATCAAACCGGCGAATCCAGTTCCAACGCCGGCGACGAATCGGCCAAACATGAGAAACGAATAGTTAGTGGCGAAACCCATGAGAACAGCTCCGAAAAAGAAGAATCCGGCGGCGAGAGCCATGGTGTAACGGCGGCCAATCAAATCGGAGATTCTCCCGGCGGCAGCAGCGCCAAAAATAGAGTACAAACTTATAATCCCAACAAGAATCTCCACCTTCACGTCGGAGATCCCAAAATCCTTCTTAATGAAAATCACCGCTCCACTCATCACACCAACATCTGTTTCAAATCCATAACTCAAAATTTTCAAGAAATAATCTGTGAAAAAAAAAAAAAAAAAAAAAAAAAAAAAAAAAAAAAAAAAAAAAAAAAAAAAANAGGACGGAAGCCATGGAAGCCATGGTTGCACAAGCAATAGCATAGTTATTTCGCTTGGGGTTGATTGGAGAACGGGAATCCGCCGGAGTTTTCTCGCCGGAAATTGCAGAGGGCTTGTTTTCCGGGTCGGTCATTTTGTTGAGAGCTAGAAAGGGTTTGTGGGATAATAATTGAGCCTCTCATTGAGACTTATAATTAATTAAATTGGCTATGCATATTTACTATATTACAAAGATCAAATATTTGGACATTAACTTTTATCCTAATCTTTTATATCAAAATATCATTTAATTTCATATGATAATAAACAATAAAATTTACTTAGATGTAAATTTAAGAAACTATATATATTAAATTCTTTCAACAATATTTTATACTAAACATTAAATATCTTCAATAAACTATATATTTAAAAGAATGGAAGAAATAAAAAAATGAGGATGTTTATTAGGATAATTTTGAATGATTTTTTTTGGCGTGTAGTGTAATTGACACCGTGGACGTAGAAAAGGAGAAATTGGATGTTTGGATGGTGGGTGAATAGGGACATTTATGGCATTTTCTATTTTCTTCCATTTCCATTTTTCAGTCACATATCGTACTTTAGGTAATTGATGAGGTTGGCATGTCGCTTCCCACATCCAAGTTGATACTACGTGACCATACCTTTTGTAACAACCCACGGCCCGAACTCCAAAGCCCACCGGCCTCGACTCGAACAATAATGATCTACTTTTCGAAGGATTCGTTGCTTAGTGACATAGAAATAAGTAAAAATGTGTAAAATTTAAAATACATTTTTGTAATGAAATTGTGATTTTACAAAAGATGGGACCATAAAAAATACACTACTACACGTTCAAACTATTTAAAATACACAAAATAGAATTTAAAGAACAAGTAGATAAAATCTAGACTCAAGTGTGATGGGACTCCCTATGGCCGATAGTCCATGTGCACCTCTGTCTCGACCACTACATCAAGCTTCACCTGAAAAAAATTAAAGCAGTAGGGGTGAGTATATAAAATATACTCGGTCGGTAGGCAGCTTGTTGGCAACTCATTATTCATTCTTGTCTAATAAAATGAATTTTGTTTATTCAACGTCATATTATGTTTTATGAGTTTATTTCTGGGAGTAAGTTCTTTCTAGGTTATACTCGAGGTTAGTTCGTTCTACCTTCGCTCAACTTAGGAAAATTTAGCAAACACTAGTTCAAGTTCTTAGTTCTTGATCCAATCTGGACCTCCAACTCTCGAAATTTCTTTTGGGCTCTCTAAGTCTCATGAATTGTTGTTCTGGTCTCTTTCATCATCATCATCATAATTCTATACCTGCATGTTAGGCCCTCGAGGTGTGACCTCGGTATTAGTGTTATAGGGTTCATGCATTCTAAGATTTGACCAACTCTCAAGGGTACTACTATGGACCCATGCCGCTCGTGACAAGTTCACTAAAATGAAACTAATTGGTAAACTTCCTAGTAGTCCCCATAGAGTATAATCACACAACATAAGACATCATAGGCCAGTTCTATAGTTATTCGAACGCTTGACAATCGAGTCAAGTTTACGATTAAGAGTTAATTGACAAACCTCTAATCATCCCTGTATAACCAGTAACTCACAGCATGAATAATAATCAAATGTCTCAAGATTGACCAAGTCTAAAGTACAACGGTGAGCTTCTCCATTCATGACAGGTTCACTAAAGGAAAGCTAACTCGCAAGCTTCCTAATAATCCCTATATAGGAAAAATCATACATCATAAGATATTGTAAGCATGTTCTATAGTTATCTAGATCTTGATGATTGATTCAAGTTTACAATTAAGGGCTAGTTGGCAAACCTTTAATCCTCCCCATATAATCGCTAAAATCACATACATATACAATAGAGAAATAATAGAGCGACCTAAACATGGATACCTAGTCATGACTTCAACTTCGCTCAAATTAGAGCTCAACTCATGCCTTTATAAAAAAAAAAATGTGCAGCATAACATTTAGCGTGCTTTTACATACTTCAAATTAACTCCCTCCATTCTCAAATCTTGATAATATGTTTCCTATAACATGTTATTGATCATACTAAAGGTATGTTTTCAGTTCTATTCAAATTAGAGTTCAATAGATCATTTTTTGGGAAACGTATACTGTAACGTTTAGTATACTTTTTCATAGATCAAATCAACTCAATCCAGGTTCAAATTTATATTACATGCTTCTTATATCATGCATACTACGAGCATATCTTAATCAGAAGTTCTAAGATATCACTTACTTGGAATACGCAACAATTTTTGCTCGAGTTCAAGTCTTCAAAAAAAAAAATTAGATTTCATCGAATTCCTCTAACATGCCCTAAATTAAGTCAAGAGAATAAAATTGGTAAAAACAACTCAAAATGGACTCCAAGAGGCTTAATAATAATAAAAATAAAAATATAAAAGGTAAAAAGGTCAAAAAGTTGACCGTTGATCGTATGGTTCGCTAACGTCATCTTCTTACACAGGCTGACATCACTGTTACCGTCACTTTTGACTTTTTTATTTTTTGTTTTTTTCCTCTTCTTCTTCCCCTTTTTTCTAGAAAATTATCTCTCCCGGCTTACTTTCGTCGCTCGTATTTTTCATTCTAGACCTAAGATGAATCTTTTAAGTTAGGAGCATTCAAATTTCTATGAGTTTTTAACTTCTTTTACCTGTGGGTCTCTCTCCTCACTTCGTCCAACTTTTGATTCCGACTTTGATAGCTCATGATCTCGTTTATGAACTCATAGATCCTATTGAGACAAGAACCAAGCAATTTGGTTGAGAAATAAGATCGTTGTTCTTCCTCGGCAAATCTCTCTCTTCTCTCTCTCGAATCTTAGTGCTTCCTTGTGCCTCCTTCTATGGCCTTAAGTCACCTCCAACCAAGTCACGTCTCTTTGGCTTAGGACCCATGTGCTATCCTTCCCTCTACATTTGTTGTGGACGCCATCAACCACACTATATATGTTGACCACCAAATGCCCCATCTCGTACCCGTGTGCTATTCTTCTTACCTGTTAGGTTTTGACAAAAGAATAACTAACTTGAAGTTTGAAGTGATAATATTAATTGAAGTTTGAAGAGATAATATTATTGAATACTGAACTTCGCTTCTATCCTCGCTTTACAAATAAAACTAACGGTAAATCTTGGTAACAACAAATATGGTAAACAAATCTGGTAAAAATTTAAACTAAATATCTAAAAATAATCTAAGACCTAATTAAATTCTTCTCACCATCCCTCCCTTAACTTATTCTTCTTTGTCACTCACAATCCCTCCTTCTTTGTCACTCATAATTCCTCCCTTGAATTTATTCTTTGAAAAATTAGTTCAAGTCAGAAAAACTCTACATACCAAGTTCTTCATGCAACTTCTGAAATGCTTTTAATTTTAGAGGCTTGTTAACAAATTAGCGAGTTGATTTCGGGTATCACAAAATAATAAATTAACAGTTTCTTCTTTTGTAAGATTTCTAAGAAAGTGAAATCTTACTCTTATGTATTTGGAACGTTCATGTAGAACTGGATTTTTTTATAGCTTAATAGTTGAAGTATTATCACACATTAGCTTTGTACCTTTTATTTGAGAGTGACCAATCTCTTTGAGTATCCTCTTCATCTAAACAGCTTGACATGCAACAACAAACTCAGCTTCTGTGGTTGATAAGATGACTATAGGCTGCTTATGAGATGACCAAGCTACTGTTCCTCCACTCATCATAAACACATAGCCTAAAGTACTCTTGCTATATTCTATGTCTCCGGCATAGTCACTATCAGTAAATTCAATTAAATCACTAACTCCTCCCTTTCTATAAAATACACCATAATCTACCGTACCTTTCAAGTATCTTAACACCCTTTTAGCTGCTGCAAAATGTTGTTATGTTGGACATGCCATAAAACGACTAATCAAACTTACAACAAACCTGAAATCAGGACGAGTAACTATGAGATACATCTACTTTTGCACCATTTTCATCTTTGCTAATTTTCTGTCCTGGAACAATGGGATTACAAACATAATTGTAATTCTCTATGTCAAATCGATTTAAAACTTCAGCAGCATACTTTCTTTGACATATAAAAATACCATCTAATCTTTGAATTACCTCTATTCCAAGAAAAAAATCTCATCTGACCTAAGTCAATTATATCAAACTCTTTCTTCATGGAACGTTTAAACTCCTCCAATAATTCTTCATCATATCCAGTAAATAAAAGATCATCAACATAAATGTTTACAATAAGAATTTTACCTCCCTGTTTCCTAATGAAAAGTGTCTGCTCACTGAAACTACTTTTGAATTCTTCCTTGATGAAGTAGGATTCTATTCGACTAAACCAGGTTCTAGGAGCTTCTTTTAATTTGTATAGAGCCTTTTGGAGTTTGTACACCATCTCCTCACTTCCCTTTTTCTCATAGCCTTTTGGTTGTTCAACCAAAATATCTTCTTTTAACTCGCCATATAAAAAAGCTAATTTGACATCTAACTGATAGAGTTTCTAACCTTTTTGGGTGGCAAAAGCAATGATCATTCTCACGGTATCCATTCTGGCCATAAGTGCGTAGACTTTCGTATAATCAATTCCATGCTCTTGTGTATAGCCTTTTACAACCAATCTTGCTTTGTATTTATCAACTTCTCCCGACTCATTTAGCTTGGTTTTATAAATCCATTTCACTCCTGTTTTCTTTGCTCCAGTCATAGAACCACAAATTCCATGTTTGATTTTTTTCAATGGATTTGATTTCTTCCTCCATAGTCAATCTTCATTTTGGGTTTTTGATAGCTTCCTCAAAATTCACATGATCTGAAATCATTAAAAATGTCATATTTTCTTCATCCTCTTTAGATAAGCCTTCACCTGAAGTATAATCTCCTAACCATACAGGTGGATGTCAATTTCTCTCTTCCCTTATTGTCAAATCTGGTGCAACAGTTACTCGAAAATTGTTTTCAGCAACTGGTTCAATTGTTTCAGCAACCGGTTCAGTCACTTCTTCCGTGATTTTCCCTCCTTCGTTTTCAGCAACTGATTCAAATGTTTCAGCAACTGGTTCAAATGTTTCAGCAACTGGTTCAGTCGTTTTCTCTGTGATTTCTCCTTCAGCTGTGATCTTATCAATTTCAATATTGTTCCGGTAACGACCCAAATAAAAGAATAATAATAATAATAATAATAACAATAATAATAATAATAATAATTAAATAATTAAAATAATATTTTCCCTAAACTACTCCCCACTAACCCCTCCCTCTCCCAACTATCTCTCTTCAACCAGTCAAAATCCCAAATCAGAATACTGGATTCATCTATGGTTCCTAAAAAAAAATACCAACAACCACATTTACAATGGAAGTCAGAGATTTAATTATTGGAGAGAGATCTTGGTTTCTGGTAAATCATATTTCAGATCTCTTTTTCATTTATCCTATTGATTTCTTTTTCATTTGTTTAATTATTCAGAACCATATCTCTCTTCTGTGTACATCTATTTAGATTTTGGTTATACGGTTATAGAAAATTAACTATAACGAGGATAATATATCTGTCAGAATAAAAAAAAAATAGAGAAAAAGATGGAAGATAAGAAGTAAATACAAAACAGAGAGGAAAGAAAAGATTCGGTTTAAAAAAAATTAACAAGTAAATAAGAAAGGAAAGATTTGGGAAGAAGAATTTATACCTGATATCTGTGAATTTGAATGATAACAGAATTAAAAGGAAGAAAAAAAAATGGAAAACAAGAGAAAGGAAAGATTACAAAAAAAATTAACAAGTAAATAAGAAAGGAAAGATTTGGGAAGAAGAATTTATACGTGATATCTATGAATTTGAATGATAACAGAATTAAAAGGAAGAAAAAAAAATGGAAAACAAGAGAAAGGAAAGATTTGGAAAGAAAATTAATTAGAATACACGAAAAAGGAAAAATACAGATACCATACTGGAGAGAGGCTAGAATATTGTTAACAAAATCAAGAAGAAAAGACAAAAAAAATATATATATATATATATATATATATA
>NC_036641.1:3023663-3024303 GCF_002806865.2 Cucurbita pepo subsp. pepo | reverse complement strand
GAGAAATGCAGAGACAAGAGGGTTAGATTGAGATCCAGCTAAACCAACTTTTAGAAGGGCATAGAAGATGCAAAGTCTACCAGCCCACAAAATAGGAGCCTCGATGAGAGAAGCGCGAGCAGTGGTGGCCGANAGAGAGACAGGAAGAGAGGAAGAAATGCAAAGACAGAACTAAAAGAGAGAGTACCTAGAAGACCTATCGAGAAAAAAAAAAACAAAATCAAAAGGGAAGAGAGATAGGAAGAAATGCAAAGACAGAACTAAAAGAGAGAGTACATAGAAGACATACAGAGGAAAAAAAAATAATAAGGAGAGCAGGATAGAAATAAAAGAGAAAATACAGTGAAAATACAGAGAAGCCAAAATAAAAAATCAAAAGAAAAAAAATACAGAGAGAGAAAAATAGAAGGGAAGAGTTAGAGTAAGAATCCATTATAACGTTCCAAGACTTTATCCATGCAAAGTCTTTAATGCTCGCATGAAATTTAGCACATGAACCATGGTAAGAGTTAGAGAATTGAACATGAAATTGATGCCATGGATTCATATAGGTTGGCTTGGATGCAAAGGGAAAAATCGAACTTTCATTAAGGATAAATTGGTGACACCCGTATAAGCTAACCAGGTAAGTGGCCTTACT
>NC_036641.1:2988074-3022583 GCF_002806865.2 Cucurbita pepo subsp. pepo | reverse complement strand
TTAAACACGTAAGACCATGGCTGTGTTTTCTAGTGAAGAAGTTGTTTTAAACGTTTTTTTTGAAGTTTACGTTATCAACTATGTTCATGTAAGAGTTATATTTCCGCATTATAGATGAGCATGAGACGTTAGTAGCGACTCTAAGTATATGGAAATTTAGGGTCGTTACATTTCTCCCATCCAATTTTGTTTCACCCTAAAAAAATTTCCAATCTCATTCAAGATCTTCCTCGAAAGCTACATTACGACTTACTATAATTTTATTTGTAGTTGGATTAAACATTATGTAGCCTTTGGATTCGCTGCTGACTCGAAATAAAACACATGTTACACTTTTATCTTCAAGTTTGCTTCTTTAGGAATCTGGAATATGGACATGTCCCACACATCCAAAAACTCTGAAATAATCTACTCATGGTTTCACTTCACTCCAAGCCTCTTCTCTCCAAGTCTCTTCTGGTGTCATGTCTTTTACTGCAAGAGTGTGTGATCGATTTAAAATGTGAATCGTCCACCGACTGCTTAAGGCCAGAAATTTTTAAGCACGTTCTTCTCTGTCAGCATAGCTCTTACCACGTTCATCACAGTGCGATTTTTGCATTCGGCCACTCCATTTTGCTGTGGGGTATAGGTTGTGGTCAATTGTCTCTCTGCTCCATGTTGTTTGCAAAAATTGTTGAATTCTGCAAGAGTTGAATTCTCCTCCTCTATTTGTCCTTAAACGTTTTATAGGCATTCCAATTTCTTTTTCCACCCATGTTTTGAAACATTTGAAAGAATAGAATGTTTCTGATTTTTCTACCCGAAAATAACTATGTCTTCCTTAAAAAATCATCTCTGAAGCACAACAAGTACTTTTTCTGCCCACTTGAAGCTGGTGAAATTGGATCACATGGATATGCATGAACAAGATCCAATTTTTCTATTGGTCTCCATTTACCCATTTTTGAAATGAAGTCCGATGTTGCTTGCCTTTCATACATGCCTCACAGGTGATGTTTGGAGCTACAATTTGCGGCAGGCCTTTCACCATGTTTTTGTGTTTCAAGGTGCACAAGCCTTTGTAGCCGAGATGACCATAGCGATGGTGTCAAAGTGTTGACTGATCTGTATTTGAAACTTGGAGGCATCTTCCTCCATTTGTTGTGGTAGATGGTTCAGTACGTAAAATAAACAGCCAATTTGCGCTCATAATTGACTCTGCTATTTTTCCTTTTTGTAGATGATAAATGCTATACACACCATCTTTAAACAGCACTGCTACAACTTTTCTTGTAGTTGTCCAACGCTCAAGAGATTATTTTTTAGTTCATGTACCCGATACACATTTCTAATAGTGCAACGAACCCCATGTAAGGTGAATTTCACTGCACGTTTTCCCATAACTTTCATACTTGTATTATTTCCAAGTTTGATAATGTGGGAAAATGTCTTGTCTAAGCTAGAAAACATATATGCACACATGGTTTGAGCAACCTATCCGTTAATGTTGGATCTTCGAAATTTTTGTTCATGCACCACTAATTAACTTTGTAATTCGTCAATGGACATGTTATCAGTATCTTTGGATTCCTCAATGGATACTACAACATAAGTAAATTTTTTAGTCAGGATACACATAATTTTTTCTACAATTTTCTTGTCTGGCATATCTTCTCGATTGGTTCTCATCTTTTATCATCACTCTTCCAAAATAATTTGTGATACTTTCATCTTCTTCATCTCTAGGATCTCAAATTCTGTCCTTAATGCATTAAGAAGAGATTTCTTCACTTTTTGGTTTCCACCATATTTTCGCTTCATTGAGTCCCAAACTATCTTGGCTGTTCGATGATCCAAGATTGATTCAGAGACAATACGATCAATTGCCTGAAAGAGGTAATGCTTTACTTGGTGATCTTTGAGTCTAGCATCATCAAAGTGGCCCTTTTGTGCCTCAGTCAGCATTGTTCCTTCCTCTGGTTCTAAAAAACCAATCTCCACCACACTCCATAACTTGGTGATCTTTGAGTCTAGCATCATCAAAGTGACCCTTTTGTGCCTCAGTCAGCATTGTTCCTTCCTCTGGTTCTAAGAAATCAATCTTCACCACACTCCATAGACCCTTTGCTCTGAGCAAATTTTCCATCAGCTCACTCCAATGATCATAATGACCATCGAAGTGAGGGATCTTCCCTAAAGTTTTGTCTTCACTCATACTCTCTATTTGATCACTCAAAAATTGTTAGGTTTTGACAAATAACTAAGCTAGAAACATAAAGAATCCAACTTTGGAGTGATAATATTATTGAAAGTGAACTTCTGTTGGCTTTACAAATAACCATAAATAGAAACTAACCACAAATGTGCCCAAGCCGGTGGTAAGCCAATATTCATATGAATCAAGACATCAATCATACAATATAGAAAAATGTGAATTTTTTTTATTCAAATTATCTCAAAATGTTGCAATTCATGCCACTTTAAAGAAGAATCAAACTTCATTTATTCTTAGATGGTTACAAATTTTAGGTGCATGATAACTTAGAGTTATAGTATTTCATCATGTATTGTAAGACTTTTTATTTAATTTAGGGAAACATTTAGTCAATTATAGTCCTAAAGTATATGTAGTGGCTAATTATGGTCATAAAATATGAAAGTTACAACTCTACTACCTCTACTACCTCATGAAAGGTTAAGGTTAACAATTTCCATTTTGAGGTTATATAAAGTCATATATTTATCTGTGTAAATGAGACTTGGGAAATATAGTAAAAAGAGCATTTGTACTCCCTTTTAGCTATGAGCTAAGTTTATTTGTAATTCTACTTAGTTTAAGTTACTTGTTTAGAATCGTTCAAACTTGACACGATCGATTTTGCTTGTGGAGTGATTCAAATCTTAAACAAATATCGTTGCCTTCACATATTTGATCAATAAAGTAATTATAATCTTACATCCTTGTAGGGGTTACTTATCATCGGCCCAAACCCAGAAATCGAACCAGCCCAAAGCCCATGGCTTTGATAAGTTTTTTTTTGTTTTTGTTTTTTTTTTTATTTAAATAATTATAGATTGATTTGTGTTTGTTTTTTAACTTTTAATATCTTTTATGTATCTGAATAATTATACCTCACAACCCAACCCGAAAAGGTTGAGTTGAGTTGGGTTACCCATCCAACCAATCTTGGGTAAAAAAAATCATTCAACTCAACCCAACCGAGACCATGTACTCCCTTACTTTATTATTGATTAATGAATAACTAACTATCATGTATTCTATTCATAAAAAATTCTATCAAATTTTAAAAAATTGTTTTACCAATAAGAATTAATTTGAGATTTAAAACACATGAGATAGTTATGATTTGATGTAATAGAGGGCAGGTGGGGAGTAAATATTGAATTGATGTTAGGGTCTGTTTGGTCTGCAGAAAACAATTGTTTTTGAGTCACTCTTTTTTAATATCACTTTTTGGCCATTAAATGTCCACTCCCATCTTCTTATACACTTATATCCCTTCTATGAGACTTCCCTTTCAATTTTGAATTCGTTTCACGTCCATTCAGGTTGGAAATAGTTGTTATAAAATTGATATCTGAAATGGATGATAAGACTAGAAATTGCTGAATCACCTGCTCCTCTAGAATGGCTGATAATACCATCCAGTGCCGCTACCCACTTCTACTAAGGCTGAACTTAATAGGAGAAAGAGACTTGGTGGCAACAACCAAAATGAAATAGAACGGACCACACAACTAAAATTTTAGCTTAACAAAATGAAGAGTCCTGAGAAAATAAGAAATATGATATTGCTTAGCTCTATGTGTACGGAATGCTTTGCCGATTGTTGTACCAAAAGCCAAAGTAAGATCAATCACACTCAAACACCCACAAACAAAAATTGAACAAAGAGACACAAAGATTTATGTAGATTTATGTAGTTGGGAGAGAAGAAAGTTCCCTACAATTATGGGGAGTAACCAATCTCAATAATCAAAGTGTTTACAAAGTATATATCTCACACTCTTCCACTACAAAAGTCTCTCGACATAGTTTCTTCCAAATGTCATTCAACAAATACAAAATAACACTCAAACGCAATATCTCGATCATCCTAGACATATAAGGATAATTCATGTATCAAAATGATAATCTGAAACATCAAAAGGTTATGAACTTAAATGAGAGTTAATAACCAAAATAAATGAAAATATTTATCAAAATAGTTATAATTAGATGAGACTCATGACCATTTAAAACATGCCAGCTTTAAAAAGTTTTAAATTATTGTGTATTTTCAAATTTTCTACATTAGTGACAATATGTTAATCTCTTGACGTTATAGCATAAATATGAAGAACGATTATCATCGGCCACGGTGGGCTCTGATTGCTCTTCTCCAAAACGAGTTCCTCTCCCCAAATCCTCGAGCCAATTCCTCTTCTTCAATTGGTTCTAGGGAGGAAATGGTGGAATTTCTCTCTCTTTTGTCACCCAAACGCTATACTCTTAATTTGGGTGGAATTTCCCCGGATTATAGCGTTCGTGATTCGAATTTTTGCAATAAAAGAAGACAATCGTCACTCAACACCACAATAGAGGCTTAGATTCTAGAATTACTCAACAAGTTTTGATTAGTTGTTGAAACGTCAAAGTGATTCATCACGAATGCTATAATCTTAGCTCATCATAAATAAACGAGTTGAACATATCATCAAAGAAAAGTAAAGAACCAAAAGAAATATTGAGATCATGAATATGTTTATATTTATTTTAATTAATTCAACTTAATGAGTTGGGGATAAACTTTGAAAATAAATTTTGGATGGAAAAATTTAATGTCTTATTAATACCCGTGATTACTTATGAATTATTTGGTTATTGTTTAATTAACTTAATCATTTTAAAGTAAATATAAAATTATAAACGAACTTCAAATTGGAACACCAATCGGGAAACAATAAATCTAGAGATGGAAGTGATATGTGATTCATCTACCGTATATTTTTCATGTGCACAATTTGACATCAACATCAAGGATCTGGGTAGCTAAATTTTAAATGAATCTGAGTTAAAAGTCATAATTAACCCTCCAACTTCAAAAAAAATTGAACAAATTCCTATTTAAAATTGGAACATTTTCCTCTAAAATTTAAAAGGTAAGAATACTTTTTAATCTTTAAAAGATTAAAGGTATTTTAAACCTTTTAAAAGAGAAAAAGTGGCACCTTCAATTTTTAAATTTAAAAATTTGAGACAAAGTCCCGAAGAGAATATGAAAACTTTAATGTTTTTTGAAAATAATATAAAAAATAATGTTTTTTTTTCTAAATTACAAATGCTGTCCATTCTTTACAAACGACATTTCTGCAGGAAATAAAATAAAATAATAATAATAATAATAATAAAATAAAAAATCAGGGAATAAAATCAAACCCAATGGAACCCACAAAACGACAAAAACCAAAGTTTATCAATGAGTGGTCCATCTTCTTTTATAGTCCTCCGCCGGCCTTTCTACGGCCAACTTCATCTCTCCCAGCTTCACACCTTCTCCGGCGACCAACTATGGGCGGCCGGAAACATGACATTTCTGGAACTTCCGGCCACCAAATTCCGTTCATCGAGTTAGGCGATGATCCCCGCAAGCCCAAAACAAACTATTTTGCTTCTTTCAGTGCAATCGTTGCTTCCATGTCTTCCATTTTGGGCGGTTACGGTGAGAAACTTAGCTTCCTTCCTCTCAATTCTTCACCTATTTCTCTTAATCTCTGCATATGTCTACAGATATTGGTGTAATGAGTGGAGCGTCCATCTACATCCAACAGGATTTTCTGATCTCCGATGTTCAGGTGGAAATTCTGGTCGGAATCGTCACCCTCTTCGCCGTTATCGGCGCCGCAGCGGCTGGCAGAACCTCCGATTGCTTCGGCCGTCGATTCACCATGATTGTCGCCGCCGGCTTCTTCTTCGTCGGAGCCATTCTAATGGGGTTCGCCCCAAATTACGCCTTCCTCATGTCCGGCCGATTCTTCGCCGGCGTCGGCATCGGATTTGGCTGCTTGATTGCCCCTGTTTTCATCGCTGAGGTTTCTCCCACATCCTCTCGCGGCTGCCTCTCCACTTTCCCGGAGGTCGGTTGTTCAATTTCAAGTACGAAAAGATATCTCATCTTTTGATTTTGAAATTTTAAGGAGCTTGAATTTGTTACAGATATTTGCTAATGTCGGCATCTTACTCGGATACATTTCGAATTTCGCATTCTCCGGCTACCCAACTCATCTGGGGTGGCGATTTATGCTCGGAATTGGAATAGTTCCGTCGGTGTTCTTAGCAGCCGCTGTGATTCTCGTAATACCAGAGTCCCCACGGTGGCTGATACTGCAGGGCCGAATCGGCGAAGCCAAACAAGTCCTAATCAGAACCTCAGATTCCATCGAAGAATCTCTCCAGCGCCTCGCCGATCTAAAAACTATCGTCGGAATTCCGGAGAGATGCGAAGACGACATCGTTGAAGTCCCAAAACAGAGGAGCCATGGGAGCAGCGTTTGGAAGGAGCTCTTCCTCTGCCCGACTCCGGCTATCCGCCACATCCTTATCACTGCTGTCGGCGTCTATTTCTTTGCAGAGGCCACCGGCATGGGCGCCGTCGTTTTGTACAGCCCCAAAATCTTCGAGAAGGCCGGAATGTCATCCTCGGACCACAAGCTTCTCGCGACGGTGGGGGTCGGCCTGGTGAAGACCGTCTTCGTCTTGATCGCCACCGTCTTGCTCGACCGGGTTGGACGGCGGCCGTTGATTCTGACGAGCATCGGTGGTCAAGTTATTTCGCTGATTGCGTTAGGTGCCGGTCTGACGGTTATTGAGAAGTCGGACGAACAAGTGACGTGGGCGGCGGGGCTGTCCATTGCGATGGTGTTATTCGACGTGGCATTTTTCTCAATTGGATTGGGGCCCATGTGTTACGTCAGCTCGGAGTTTTTTCCGTTGAAGTTACGCGCCCAAGGGACGAGCGTGGGGTTCATCACAAATTCAACCATGGGCGCAGTTGTTGCAATGACGTTTTTGTCCCTGTATAGTACGATTTCAATTGGTGGTGCATTCTTCTTCTATGCGGCCATTGCGACAGTGGGTTGGGTGTTTGTTTATGTGGTTTTCCCAGAGACACGTGGCCTGGATTTGGAGCATGTGGAGGGGCTTTTTGGTAATTTGATGTGGAAATTTTCTGTCAAATCCCGATATATTAAAAATTAAAAAGATTATTTTAGTTGGCCTTATATCCACATATATATGTGATAATTATTTGAATAACTTGTTATAATCCTCTTTGTGTTTTACCCGCCCAAAAAATAGTTAATATTGTGATTGTATTTCTCGACCTTAACAACGAGGTTACTTAGAGAGCATTTTTAAATAAGTAAAGCTCCGATGTACTTTTAAATGTATTTAAGTCCTTAAACCATGTTTACACAATCATTTAAGTACTTGAATACCTACCGAGTATTTAAATGTAAATATTCCTTCTAACTACTATTATATTTAAATGTAAATATTTCTTCTAACTTCTATTATAGGCATGTGATGAAAATTGAAAAAAAAAATATCATCATTTATCAAAGTTTTGAAAGAGATGCTATTGACATGTCCTAAAATAAAAACTATGACTTAGATGCGGAAATCTAACTAGTCCACCATGCATGTCACACTCGAGTAAAAGAGGGTTACATGAATGAACCATTATCATATCCATCTGAGAGCGATTATGAGGATAGTATAGTGAAGACAAATTTAACAGAATTGAAAGTCATTATTTGTGTCAACAAGGTGCACATTCTTTTTTGGTGGCTAATCATAGGAATTTCATACTTAAGCTGTTATGATCGCATAACAAGGAACACACTCGATCTAGGTGAACACAAAAAAATAGAAGAGAGAAAATGCAAGGAGGAATATTGACTATAAGTTTTGCATTAATGACTTCAAGTATATACAGAGACAATACAAAATAGATAAAATAAATGTTCTTGAACGGTATATCTATCTTATATTTCTCTACCCTCTTCTTATTATAAATAATTGTTTACTACCACAATTGCATAAGCTATAAATAGGCACCATTCTCCTGTCTCAACAATTCTACCCATTCGACACTTATACACCCAAGAATTTCATTCACAAGCGATTATCATATCTTCATTGCACCCATACCAATTGAGGCTTTGCACAACCTCAATGTTCCAACATCAACATATTTTGTCAACATGTTTGCTCGATTCTTTGCACCCTTTATCTTCTCAAAATATATCACCATCTTCCACTAACCTGCAAGTGAAATGATATAGCCTTCTGTGTTTTGTCTTTGAACGATAGACCGGGTTCCTCACCAATTATTTGGTACACTAACTATCTGTATAAAGAATCTCCTCGTGTTGCTTTTGCCCGATTCTTCTAGATAGTATGTCATTCATATCATCGCCTTTCGAGCTTCAACTATTTCCACATACTCAGCCTCAGTATATGAAAGAGAACACATTTCTGAAGCCTGGACATCCGTGTTGGGATTTATGCCTAAAGCCTCATAATTAATTATTTAGTTTTTAAAAATAAATTTTATTATTTTATTTGTAATTTAATTGTTATCTATGGTATGAAAATCCAAAGTTATTAATGTAATCTTGAACAATATGTAGTTGACATACAAACGATCGTGTTTACGTAATAACCAGAGTTTATAGTATATGGATAAGGTTGGGTGCCTTATCCTAGTAACACTATTGATATGACCCACTTTGTAATCGTTACAAATGATTTGATCCAAATCATTCATGTGGAGACATGTAAGTGGGGATATCTTATATAATGGGTTTGTATAAGATTGGACCAAGAAATATTTAATCTCTCTTTATAAATTCGTTAATTGAGAAGATTAATATTTCATATGATGAGGATATGTGACTCGATCTTAATCCTGAGTGAGTTATGAACTCTTGCCTGTGAGAGCTTGTCCTTTAATTTACATGGGTGAGAATAGCTCTATTAGCCGATTCAATATGCCTACCATTTTGGGGACTTGACCAAATAAGGGGTTGGGAACATAATATCATGAGATGGAATTAGCTTCTTTTATATAAGGAAAGTAGATGAGTTGTTCTCTTAAGTACTGGACTTGAACAATGGAGCCCCACCCTCTCATTGACCGGACTTGGTTTATAATTGGATTACAAACAATTTTTTCATTAGAGAATTAGTGGTACTTAAGGGGAAATATGTAATTACAAGGGTAAAACGAACTTTTGACCCAGCTGTAATTATAAACAACTCGTGAAGGATCGACTTGCTTATAATGATTATATCGATGGACATAACTTATCTTACCGTACATAAGAGTGCAACTTTAGGTCTATAGTAGAGTGACTTATAGTTAATGAATGAAAATTGATTGATTAATTAAAGATTTAATTAATTAATTTTATATTATTGGAGCTTATAATCTTTAGGTCCGTCCTTACTAGCTCATAGTAACTTTAAAATGTTCCAATTTAAAGTGTTCAAACTGATATTTAATATATTAGATATATTAAATATAAAGGAAAAAATAAATTTAATTTAAAATATCACATTAATATTTAATATATTAGATATATTAAATAAATAGATAAAATATATTTAATTAGAATGATTCAAATTAATATTTAATATATTAAATATAAAAATATATATATATTAATGGGAAGGGTCAAATTAATATTTAATATATTAGATATATTATAAAAATAATATTTATTGTATTTGATACAATTAAATATTAAATATTTTGATACATTAAATAAAAATATATTTGAAATTAGAATGAGATTCAAATTAGTTAAATATATTAGGATATCTTATAATATTAATGTTGAAATATGATTTGTGTAAGATATTGAATCCTAATATATTAGATATGCAGCGTGGGAGCGCCTAGCTACTAAAGTTGCAAGATTATATTTATTGGTTCTACCTCCTATTTTTTATGAAGAGAATGAATCTTTTTATCGAAGGATCAGAGTCGGGTTAGAGTCAAAGATATACCAATCTATCTCATTTTTTTCTCGATAATGAAATTACAATAATTCTTGAAACTCTCATTCTCCAATCATTTTGGGATTTTCTTTCAGGAGGCTCCACAAGTTTTGAGTTCGAGTCATAGAAAGGAAGATCGTGTAGAATGTTGAAAAACTTCTCCATGGTTGGAATACTTCCATGAGTCTTGAAAGCTAGGGTTTTTACAAAGGTAGAGTTTACTCTCATATTTATTGCTTTTCTTTTAATTCATAATAAAATTAAAATGGTTCCCAATGCTTCCGCTACGTGGATGAAGAGTTCATTCCCTTCAATCCCATCATCCATGGTTTGCTCCTCCAATGGTAGGGCCTCATCAAAGGGCTTTGGTTCCCTCCATCTGTCAGCAACATGGGGTGTAACGAAGGTACATATCTATCTAGTACTTTGTTAGTTTTGGATGATCTTTTCGGCACTTGTTTAGGTGTCACTTGCTTCACCTCTGGTTCCTCAACAACAATCTTAGAAGTTCTTTGAGTATCTGCTACAACATCACTAAGTGAATTTTTCAGCAACTCAACCTCAACTCCTACTTGCTTCGTTATCCTTAAACCTTTCTTCTCTTTGTTCTTGTACAGGATATTTTCATAAAAAATCACGTCATAATGTGTAACGACCCTAAAATTTTACCTATTTAATCTAAGGTCATTACTATACCTTGAAATGCGGAATATACATTAAATGGACCCTGTTCATAAATGCGACTTACACTCGGCTTTTATTACCTCGTGAAAGAGAAAATGATTACAAGGAAAAAAAAAAAAGAGAACATTATTGAAATAAAGGAAAGGGAACAAAACCGAAATGAATGTTTTATACTACCCTATGGTTTATTATGCAAATACAATTCAACCTATACTAACCTATACTAATGATGCAAACCGAATTCCACCTAGACTATGAAATGGAAAAACAACTACCCTATGCATGTGCCACGGTCTCGAGGTGTACGATGCCGCCGTCGTTGTCTCATGGGTGCCTTGCCCTTATCTGAAAAAGTAAAGTAGCATGAGGCTTGAGTATTTCTATAATATTTAGTAAGTGACCCCCTATCGGGGTTATGCAACAATCACATGCAATGAAATGATGGGACCTATCATTTCGTTTTCCCTACGGTGCAGTCCTAACAGGTAATCGTGGACATGTACCATATACTCTACACACAGCCCATACGTGCGAGTATGGGCTCACCAGCTAGTTCGCACGCCGCTAGGCCACTTTCCTTATCCGGTGGGCATACTCTGGGAGTCCCATATGCCGGGACCCATTAAAACTAGAACCATCACAGCAGCGCTATGCAAAGCATAACGATCGTTGTCCTGCCATTGGATGTACGCGTCCGTACCCTTGTGATGGGATAGGGGTATCCCCCCAGATGCATGAACACACATAATGCATGAGGTCCCCCTACTTCTACATTTATCATTAATGATCATAACCCCCTTGTCACGTTCCATGCTTCATGTCATTCTCATTTTCAATTCACATTTCATACATATTCAAATCGGGGTTATGATTCCAGTCAGTTTACCGTGTTTCGGGTCGTCGCGGGTGACCAGTTGTTCGTGGGTGACAGGCCGGCCCGGCTGAAGGAAAAGTGCAGGTGGGTTGGGCTGGGTGTGTCGGCTTTGGACTGGGCTTTCGGGTCTTGGGTTGGGCTGGGTGTGTCGGCTTTGGACTGGGCTTTCGGGTCTCGGGTTGGGCCGTAACTGGGTTTATGCGTTTTGGGCTGAAGCGACTGGGCCGTGGGAACCGTCAGGTACTGGGCTGACCTAAGGGGATTGGGTTCGGTTCGGGTTGCGGGATCCGGCCCTCGGGTCGGACTTCGTCCTCTTCGCCCGGTTGCCTGCGAATTTTTCCGACGACCTTTCTCTCTTCTCGTTAACGTCGTTTTGACGTCCTTTTTCCCTTCTTTTTCCTCCGTTCCCGAGTCTCTTCTTCCCCCTAACCCCGTTTTTGGTATAGATTTGGTTCGTAAGGGCCTCACACTCCCGGATCTGGAGAAGTTCGGAAATCCGACGTTCCATCTCCCTTGCCGATGGTGTTCAACGTAAAGGATTCGTCTAAATCTACCCTTGATGTGTGTAAAAGGTTCTGGGATTACTTTTGTGGAGTAAAATGGAGGTTTTGACGTCGATTTCATATGGTTTGGCCACGCCGGAGTTTCGTCGGATTTTTCTGTTCCTTTTCGTTTTTCTCTGTGTTTTGTTCTTTGCAGGTCGTTTTGGGGTGGCTAAAGGTCGGGGTTGAGTCCTGTGGCATCCTAGCCTTCGGCCGCCCTTTGTGGGTTGTGTGCGAACGAAAACTCCAGCATTCGCTGAAGTTTTCGGTTCTGCCGACAACTTTTTTTTTTTTTTTTCTTTCTTTCAGTTCCGTTACATAATGTCTCATGATTCTGTTGTTCTTGGCATCCCAAAATCAAAATATTCCCTCAAAACTCAGCACAATGATGAAAAAAGATCTAAAAAAGGAATATTATCTTTGATCCTCAAAAATCTTGTGAACACTAGACTTTTGATCCTCAAAAATCTTGTGAACACGAGACTAGTTTCAATTATTAAAAAAAAAAAAAAAAAAAAGACTTCAAATCAATTAGGTAATATCTTGTTCTCTTTGTTTTCCCTCTCATTCATTGTCCTCCTAATTATGATCCATATTCTCTAACTTGTCCCATTCTTTGAGTATTAAACTCAAAATATATTAACTCATACTCAACCACTAACTTACAACATTATTAAAATATTTAAAAACGATAAGGTTGACATTGGTTTCATTACTCTTCCATATATCTTGATTAAAGTGAATAATCTTGGAGATGGAAGAATGGAGGAAGGGGAGTATAGTGGGTAATGAAGAAGCAATAGATGAAAAAAAAAAAAAATGTATTGGACGGGTCTTTGTACTAACCATAAAAATACTTAAAATAAATATTTCTAAGTTTTAAGAAAATTATAATAAATAATTAATAATTTCCAAATTTAATAATAAAAAATAGGTGAAATATTAAATTGAATTGTACACGCCACCCACGTGCATTTGTGAAATAAATAAAGTAAAATAGTTGTCGCCTAAACTCATCTCTTCCTACTCTGCCTCAGACCTGTCCTGTTTAATTTGAATCTTCGCAGCTTATCCAGATAACCAAATATGGGTGGCCGGCAAGATGACGTCACTGCAACTTCCGCCCTCCAAATTCCGTTGATTAGATCCCTCGATCCTCCGACCAAGCCCTCAACAAATAGATTTTCTTCTCTATGCGCAATCATGGCTTCCATGTCTTCCGTCTTGCTCGGCTACGGTCAGAAATTTTACTCCCTTTCTCTGTTCTTCCTCCTTTTTTCTCAATGCTTCTCGATTTTGAAACAGATATTGGTGTAATGAGTGGAGCCGCAATCTACATCCAACAGGATTTCGAGATCTCCGATGTTCAGGTCGAAATTCTGGTCGGGATCATTAACCTCTACGCCACTATTGGCGCCGCCGCCGCCGGTACAACCTCTGACTGGATTGGCCGTCGGTACACCATGGTTCTCTCCGCTGGCTTCTTCTTCGTCGGAGCTATTCTCATGGGGTTTGCCCCTAACTACCCCCTTCTCATGTCTGGTCGATTCGTCGCCGGGATCGGCATCGGATATGCCTCATTGATTGCCTCTGTTTACACCGCCGAGGTTTCTCCGGCGTCTTCTCGAGGCTCTCTCTCCTCTTTTCCGGAGGTTCGTTCTAGGATTAACAGAGATTTATGTTTTGACTTTGCTGATTTCGAATTGAAATTAGGGCTCAATTTTGTTCTTCTTAGATCTAGATTTCAATCCTTCACAAAATTGAAGCGATTTTCGCCTAATTGTTGCAGTTTTTTCTGAATGTCGGAATCTTACTCGGTTACGTTTCGAATTATGCGTTCTCCAAGTTCCCACTTCAACTGGGTTGGAGATTTATGCTCGGAATCGGTTTATTCCCCTCCCTATTCTTGGCCGCCATCGTTATTTTTGTAATGCCGGAATCCCCACGGTGGCTGGTAATGCAAGGCCGGCTCGGCGAAGCCAAACAAGTCCTCAACACAACCTCAGATTCCATCGGAGAGTCTCTACAGCGCCTCGCCGACATCAAAAAAGTCGTTGGAATTCCGGCGAGTTGCGATGACGACGTCGTTGAAGTTCCAAAACAGAGCATCCACGGCGGCGGCGTCTGGAAAGAACTCTTCCTCCACCCAACGCCGGCCGTACGTCACGTCTTGATCACCGCCGTCGGCGTCCATTTCTTCCTAGAGGCGACCGGTATGAACGCCGTCGTATTGTACAGCCCAAGAATCTTCGAGAAGGCCGGAATCGCATCCTCCGACCATAAGCTTCTAGCGACGGTGGCTGTCGGCGTGACGAAGACGGTGTTCATCTTGGTAGCTACTGTCCTGTTCGACAGAGTTGGACGGCGGCCGTTGATTCTGACGAGTGTGGGCGGAATGGTTATATCGCTGGTTACCTTGGGGGTTGGGCTGACGATCATTGAACGGTCGCACGAGGAAGGCACGTGGCTAGTGGGGCTTTGCGTTGGAATGGTGTTAGCCGACGTGGCATTTTTCTCAATGGGGATGGGGCCCATGGGTTTCGTCAGCTCGGAGATTTTTCCGTTGAAGCTACGCGCTCAAGGGGTGAGCGTGGGAATGGTGGTGAATAATGCTGTGGGGTCAGTTGTGTCAATGACGTTTTTGTCCCTGTACCATGCGATTACGATTGGTGGCGCGTTTCTCCTCTACGCCGGCGTCGCGACGGTAGGTTGGGTGTTTTTTTATGTGGTGTTTCCGGAGACTCGGGGAAGGAATTTGGAGGAAGTTGAGGGGCTTTTTGGTAATTTGCTGTGGAAATTTTCTACAAAGAAAGATGATAATACCGACGTGGAAAATAGTTGAAATGGTTAGAAATAAAGTTTTTTTTTTTTTTTTTTCAAAAGAAAATTTTAAATTTTGAATTATCATATGGCTATTAATAATTCTGTATCTAATTATTTGTCATATATTCCAAATTTCCTAATTCAATCTACCATCTTAAACACTAAATAAAATATATTTTAAAGTTTAGAAATTAATTAAAAAAATACCTATTTTATAATATTAGAACTTTTCAAAACAAATATTAGAATTTTTTATAATTACTGTTTTTAAAATTTCAAAACAAATATTACAATTTCATCCAATTAACCTCTTTTTTTTACTCCTAGTTAAAAAGAACTTAAAAAACATGATGTGACACACACACATATATATATACAATTTAGAAATCTCACTAATTTATTTTATTTTTAATAAAATATATATATATATATATATATCTATATATATTTTTTTTTAAATGAATATTTAAATCTTTATCCTTTTCTCCAAACAACTCCTTTGTCTTCACTCTGAACCAGCAACTCTTCCCACCGCTTTGAAAGAATAGCCGCCCGACTAGTTCCGACTGACGACCAAAATCCACCGCCCAGCCACCGCGGATGAGTGACCTGAATGATGCAAGTTCCGGCAGAACCAGTCCGGCGGATTTGGGTCCTCACCCGAAATCCAAAGCGAAAATGAACAAATTCGCTATTCTCTGCGCAATTTTAGCTTCCATGTCTTCAATCTTACTTGGTTACGGTGAGAAGAACACTCCCATATGGAAAATTAACCCATCTCTGTTTCAATCATTTCGTTAATTTCTCGATCTGAAGCAGATACCGCCGTGATGAGCGGAGCTGCGATTTATATCAAAGACAATTTCAAGCTCTCGGAGGTGCAGGTAGAAATTCTGGTCGGTATAATCAACCTGTACTCTCTAATCGGCGCTGCCGCCGCCGGAAGAACTTCGGATTTGATTGGGCGTCGGTACACGATGGTGTTGGCCGGGGTGATCTTCTTCGTCGCTGCCGTGCTGATGGGATTCGCCCCCAACTATGGGTTTCTGATGTTTGGAAGATTTGTGGCCGGAATCGGCGTCGGATATGCTCTGATGATCGCTCCGGTGTATACGACGGAGGTTGCTCCGACTTCTTCTCGTGGATTTCTCACCTCGTTTCCGGAGGTCCGTTTTCCATTTCTTAATCCGATCTTACGGATTGCTCTGCGAAATAATAATTTGAAATCTGAAAATTTTAATTTTTTTTCTCCTTTTTTCAACTTGTTTTATTTTATTATTATTATTTAGTTTTTCTAAGTACATCAAATTAATATAACCCATTTACTTAGTATTTATTGATCAAATATACCAAAATTTGAAAATTTCAATAATACTAGAACTTTAAAAAAAAAAGTTAAAAAATATATTTGATGTAATCTCCATGAAACCATCCGAATAAAAATGGAAATTATCGTCCCATTTCAAAAATATTTATAAAAATATTTACCCCATATAAAATCATTTTCCATTATCTCTTTCTACTCCAAAGACTTTCTCATTTTTCTGTGAAGTAAAACAAAATGGAAGTGGTGCAACATCGGAACACGAGTTAGACATGTATATCTTGATAGTAGCGGATAGTAGACCATATCTTTCAGACCGAAGGTCCCCCAATGAATACCATACAGACAAAATATAGTCAGACATGTATATCTTGATAGTAGCGGATAGTAGACCATATCTTTCAGACCGAGGGTCCCCCAATGAATACCATACAGACAAAATATGACTGGGAAAGAGACCCTGAGTCTTTACTAATATTGGGGCTAACGAGAGATTGTGCAGTAGATCCAAGAATAGTAAATTCAATAAGAAGGTGATAGGATGCAAATGAACTATTTCTATTCATATACTAACACTAACAATCTTCTAAAATCTTTTTTTCTCAGCTTTTGTATATTTTCTAAATGTGATATTATATTCTAACAATCAGTATTTTTCAGGCAACAATTGTGTCCCTAAACTATGCTCCATATACATATACATATACATATACATATATATATACATCTAAAAAAATGGTTTGATTGAAAGGTGTTCATAAATGGTGGAGTATTGCTAGGCTACGTTTCCAACTACGCATTCTTCAAGCTACCCACTCACCTGGGATGGCGATTCATGCTCGGAATCGGCGTCTTCCCCTCTGCCTTTCTCATTCTCATCGTTCTCGTCATGCCCGAATCCCCTCGGTGGCTCGTCATGCAAGGCCGCCTCGCCGACGCCACCTCCGTTCTCCGCCGTACCTCTGACTCCCCTCACGAAGCCCAACTCCGCCTCGCCGACATCAAACAAGCTGCCGGAATCCCTCCCGACTGCACTGACGACGTCATCCATCTCCCCAAACACCGCCGTAGCGGCAAAGGCGTCTGGAAGGATCTATTCCTTCGCCCAACGCCGACCGTCCGCCATATCCTGATCTCCGCCATCGGCATCCACTTCTTCCAGCAAGCCTCCGGCATCGACGCTGTAGTCCTCTACAGTCCGAGAATCTTCGAACACGCCGGAATCACCTCCTCCAACCACAAGCTTCTGGCGACTATGGCCGTTGGATTCTCGAAAACAATCTTCATCTTAGTCGCGACGTTCCTCCTCGATAGAATCGGACGGCGGCCGCTGCTCCTAGCCAGCGTTACCGGCAAGATCGTATCGCTTGTAACCCTAGGGTTCGGGATCATGATTGTGAATAGGAAGCGGTGGGCCGTTGGATTGTGCATTGCGATGGTTTTATCGGACGTGGGGTTTTTCTCGATTGGAATGGGCCCAATCGCGTGGGTTTACAGTTCTGAGATATTTCCGTTGAAGCTACGCGCCCAAGGCGTGAGTGTGGGAGTGATTGTCAACAGAGTAACCAGTGGGGTTGTTGGAATGACGTTTATATCCCTCTACCAGGCCATAACTATCAGTGGGGCTTTTTTTCTCTTCGCCGGCGTCGCCGTCGTGTCGTGGTTGTTCTTTTACTTTGTTCTGCCCGAGACTCACGGCCGGACATTGGAGGAGATAGAGGGGCTTTTTGGTAATTTTTTGTGGAAGTTTGGGAAGAATGGAGATGTTAATGTGGAGAAGAATGAGGGTGAGGTTCAGTTGGGAATTATCTAATCCGACGGTGTAGGTTAGTTGGGATAAAATGTAAAAAACAGTAAAAAAGTTGGGGGAGTAAAAAGGGAAGGATAAGAAGGTAAGTTCTCTTTTTCTTAATACTATATAATATATATTTTTGAAGTACCTCCGTCAAATTTTTTTTTAATGTTATTTATTATATCTTTTTGCATAGCGTTCATCCAATAGCATAAATGTCATAGATAGGTTCTCAAATCTTTAAACATGCCTCTAAGGTCATTCATATATATAAAATCATGCTTAGTGTCACAATCGCCTTTTCTTGGTAGTGGATTTGGCGATTGTGCGGCACTCACCCCAGCACCGAGTGAGTCAAACCAACTTCAGACCACATTGCTTACAATCGGGCATCGTACGTTCAAACCTCGAGTCTTGTTTTGAAGAGAATATTTTAGAAAACGGGAGAGAGAGGTTTATGAAAAAGAATTTTAAAAGGAAGAATGAGAGAGAGATTGAGAGTGGTGTTATAGCATGGAAGCAAAAAGTCAACAACAACCGCTTAAACAATATATAACTTTTCGGGTAAGGAGAAATTGACAACTAATCGCATTCCCTACCGTACATCTTGAGGCATTTTGTAACGACCTGAAATTTTCTATTTAATTTAAAATCACTACTGTTACATGTCATAAACATTGAATATGAAAATACTTCATTTAAACTTTTATAAAATATAACCTTCAACTTAAGGACTTATGTGTTTTGAAAACACTTTTAAAAACGACAAAACAAAAGACTAAATAAAATAAATAAACGTTTAAATAAAAAACATCCTATTTTAGCTTAAGTCTAAGAAAATAATACGATTACCCTATGCATGTGCCATGGTCTTGAGTTACGATGCCGTCGTCAGCCGTACAGGAATGTTTTGCCTTAACCTAAAAAATGTAATAGCATATGGCTTGAGTATTTAAAGAAATACTCATTTAGTGGCCCTACTATTGCAGGTTAGATGCAACAACATGCAAATGCAATGACGAGACCTATCATATCGGTCTATTTTTCCTATGGCACTATTCTAATGGGCAGCTTGGATGTGTACCATATACTCTACACACACCCCATACGTGCGAGTATGGGCTCACCAGACAGTTTACACACCGCTAGGCCCTTTTTCTTGTACGGCGAGCCTTCTTTGGTAGTTCAACTTTTGCCGGACACCCATTAGAATTAGTAACCGTCACAGTAGCATTATGTAAAACATAATGATACTTCGCCTGCCTAATCGATGTACGCGTCTGTACCCTCGTGATGGAATAGGGGTATCCCCCGATGCATGAGTAGGTCCCAACATTTTTCCGTTTTTATTATCATTTAATACAACCCCGCTAGCATTCTGTACATATCATATTGTTTTTCATATCATTTCACATATCGTTTCTCATTTTTCAGTTCTCATATCATACATAATTCTAACGGGGTTATATTTCATGTCATTTATCGTGATTTCATGTCATTCATATCATGTTGTGTACATACAATTTAAGAGATATAACATAACGTTCCATGTTTTTAACATAACATCTCCTCATATACATCTCATATCATAACATATCGCATCACAATGTATCATATCATAAACATGTCAATTTATCACATATCTCGTACCATAACATATTTCATATTATATCACAACATATATGTATCCGTCATTCACATCCCGTATCATAATCATATCATACCGTGAATACTTCGTGGTCATATCGTTCCCTAACTTATCATAGCCTTAACGTTCTTATACATATCACAGTCATATCGTTACATAAACGTACCTTAGTTATTGTTACAGAAACGTATCCTAACGCTATCATTCTATCAATCTATCACAATTCTATCCCTTTCTACCCATAACCTAATCGTATTATTTTATCAATTGATCGTGACCATATCGTTTTTATCAATCTCTCATATCCATAGCACTTTGATACGTAACCTAACCTTAAAATTTCATGAACATATCTTACTCCTATTGTTACATTACGTTTAGTGCATTCTTCTCGTATCATATCTCAAACATATCATTGAACACATCGTACCATAAGTATTATCATACAATTCACATATCACAACATATACATAATATATCATAAACATATCGATTCACAAACAATTCACTCATATCAATATATATGACACGTCCAAAACTATGAGGCGTGTGTCAATATCAAATATAATCATGCCGATGGTAAGACAACTTACCTGATTAGCTTAGGCTGGTATCCCCAATTTATCCTTAAGAAAGTTCGATTCTGTCCATTGAAATCCAGAGTCCATAACATCAGTTTCAAGTTGTCCATGTGTTATACTTCGTGAGAACATTAGATTTTTTTTTTTTTTTTTTTTTTTTTTTTTTTTTTTTTTTTTTTTTTTTTTTTTTTTTTTTTTTTTTTTNTCATACCAACCATTTAATACCCTCTAACATTTTACGGATATTCTATTTTCTATTTTTTATTACTGTGTTTAATATCCTTTAACATTTTTAATGTGTTTCCATTTTTTTTACCACTCTATCTCTAGAGTGTGCTTCCCTTTTTTTTTTTTTTTCTCCTTTTAATTATATTCACAATCTTATCTCTAGAGTGTGCTTCCCTTTTTTTTTTTTTTTCTCCTTTTAATTATATTCACAATCTTATCTCTAGAGTGTGCTTCCCTTTTTTTTTTTTTTTCTCCTTTTAATTATATTCACAATCTTATCTCTAGAGTGTGCTTCCCTTTTTTTTTTTTTTTCTCCTTTTAATTATATTCACAATCTTATCTCTAGAGTGTGCTTCCCTTTTTTTTTTTTTTTCTCCTTTTAATTATATTCACAATCTTATCTCTAGAGTGTGCTTCCCTTTTTTTTTTTTTTTCTCCTTTTAATTATATTCACAATCTTCTTTGTTTTTTTTTTCCCTCTTCTTCCACTCTGTTAGCCTTGTTTCTCTATTTCCTTTTATTCTATTAATTATATTCTTGGTCTCTAATTTAATCCATTTATTTTTTTTATTCTTTTACTATCATTCATGTAAAATTATTGACAATCTAAATAAGTGCAGCAATTCACAAGATCTAAAATATCATTGGTTGTGTTTTTGAAAATGAACTTAGGATAAAATAAGAGAAAGATTTAATGTATACTTTAAGAAATTGACGATCTCCCTTCCCGATTTGCTTTTAAGTCTACGTCCACGGCCATTTAAGTTTTCTCAGACTTGACATTTTAAATGTTTTATGTTTTATTTGGAAGGGACTTGAGATTATGACCTAAGAATTGATTTGAGGAGAGTTGATGAGAAATGATGAGAGATTGGTGGAGAGGAGTGGGGAGGGTGGTTTATTTTTTATTTTTTTTTTGTTTATTTATTTATTTATTCCTTTTCTTTTCTTTTCTTTTTTAATTTTAAAGGTAATTTTTTTATTTGTTTACTTCTTTATTTATTTTTTGAGCTATTACACCTTCCATGTCTGCCCGCGTAACTATGACTTCGCCGAAACGTCATACTCTTAAAAAAAGAAGAAAAAAAGAAAGAAAGTAGTAAAGTAGTACAAGGCAAGGATTTCGGCATGTCACGGGCATGCGGCCATGGGTGACATGCCTTGGACAAACATGACCGTGACACTTAGCATACTCAACCAAGAGATAATAAATTAAGAAAGGTACGGTGAAATACTTATAAACATATTAAAAATGTGAGTTCTCAATTATGCACTCGTAAGTTGTAAAACTGAATAATATGCTAAACTGTAAATCGTGATGTTTTTTAGGCTTAGCTATCATGTACCTAGGTCAATTAGGCTCCTAAACATGATTTCTAATATTTTTGTTTTCAATTTCCTAGTCGAACCCAACAAGGATCACAATTCATGATTTCTCAAAGATGGATGAGTTAAAATATAAATGGTATAAGGAAAGAGTACATATAGTTTGAAGTTTTTTTGTAACGACCCAAAATTTTCTACTTAATTCAAAGTCGCTAATGTAACATTGAATGTGGAAGACTTCATTTAAATTCCATAAATCATATCCTTTATCTTAAAACGCAACCATGAACTTACATGTTTTGAAAACATCTTTAAAATGACACAACAAAAGACTAAATAAAATAAATAAGCGTTTAAGTTAAAAACATCCTACTCTAGCCTAAGTCTAAGAAAATAAATACCACTATCCTATGCATGTGCCATGGTCTCGAGTTACGATGCCGTCGTCAGCCATACAAGAATGTCTTGCTTTAACTTGAAAAATGTAGCAGCATATGTCTTGAGTATTTAAAGAAATTGACCTCATTATTGGGGTTAAATGCAAGAACATGCGAATGCAATGATGAGACCTATCCTTTCAATCTATTTTCCTATGGTACTGTCCTAACGGGTAATTTGGACGTGTACCATATACTCTACACACAGCCCATACGTGCGAGTATGGACTCACCAGGCAGTTCGCACACCGCTAGGCCACTTTCCTTGTCCAGCGAGCATACTCTGGGAGCTCCTTAGGCCGGACACCCGTTAGAACTAGTAACCGTCACGACAGCGCTATGCAAAACATAACGATTGTTGTCCTGCCATTGGATGTACGCGTCCGTACCCTCGTGATGGAATAGGGGTATCCCCCAATGCATGAGCACACATAATGCATGAGGTCCCCAATATTTCTACTTTTATCATTAATAAATATAACCCCGCTATCATCTTTCTTGCTTAACACATAAGACCATGATTGTGTTTTCCAGAGAAGAAGTTGTTTTAAACGTTTTTCGAAGTTTACGTTATAAATGATGTTCATGTAAGAGTTATATTCTGCATTATAAATGAGCATGAGACGTTAGTCGCGACTCTAGATATGTGGAAATTTAGGGTTGTTACAGCACAAAACACGATGAGCAATTCCAAGAGAACGAAAGAATGTGTTATGAATTTTTTGATATTCCCCACCCGAATCAGACTGGACATACTTGATTTTAGTATCTAGGAGGTGTTCAATATGAGCTTAGAACTACAAAAGTATACGAGGAGTTTCTGTACGATCATGCATCAAATAGATCCACAAAAATTTACTCAAATCATCAATGAAGCTGATATAATACTTAAAACCCCCAATAGATGGAGGTGTCGGACCCAAAACATCCAAAAAAAATCCGTTCCAAAGGTGACAAAGACCTATGAAAAGAACGGGTGTATGGTAACTGATGACTTTTTAATATTTGACATGCATTACAAACTAGAAAAGGTGTCACTAGCACACAAAATATTATTGAGACGCAAAATTGACTTTACTACTTCAGATGAAGGATGTCCAAGACGTGCATGCCATTGAGCGTGAGTAGTAGATCTGCTCACTAAGGCGTGGTTGAGATCATTGATATCAAATGGCTTAATAGGATAGAGACCAGACTCACATCTCTAGTCTAGAAGACTTTTCCTCGACCGTCGATCCTTAATAGAAAAATTTCAAGGATGGTATTCAAGAATACGTCATTATCACAAAAAAAATTTATGAATGGAAAGAAGATGTTTGAAAATTTCAGGCACATCCAAAATATTACGTAATGCAAGAGAACGAGCAGCACTATTAATTGAAGAATGACCAGTGTGCAAAATCTACAAACCTGATCCATTGCCGACTTGAACTTGTTCATTTCCATGATAACGTTCATGCACAGTGAGACGATCCAGGTCACCAGTGCTATGATCAGTGGCGCCTATTTCGCTGTACCAATTTAGATCAATCTTATTAGAGGAAGTAGCTGCTAGTGTCGCAAAAGAAGGTTAATCTTGATAGAACTCATCCATCCTACGTCAGCAGTGAACGATAATATGCCCCACTTTGCCACAGATCTGGCAGGAAGGACGAGCAGAAGGGTCACGACAATCATTAGCAGGACGAGAGGGCGCCCCACTTTGAGAACGGCCACGACCACGATCCCTACGCCCACGGTTCTTCTGCTGACCACCACTGTTAGTTATAAACTTGTTTTTTATTTATTTCTTTCTTTTGCTTCATAAGTTTTTGTTAAAAATAACTGTCAGTATTTATTTTATTTTTTTGTTTATTTCTTCATAAAAAAAGGCTAGGGATATCGTGACCGGAAGAGTGGAAGAGGTGGAAGAGTGGAACTAATTTTTAGGAAGTGGAATTGGTGGAAGGAGTGGTAGTTGATTTGTAGCAAGAAAAGTGTTTTTTTTTTTTTTATTATATAAGGAACATGGTGTCGAGTTAGTAATACACCACAAAAAGAAGATAAAATTAATTTGTGTGTCTTTGCTCTTCTCCCCTTCTGTTATTTTCTTTCAATTGGTATCAGAGCTACAAGATCAAGGCCTATTTCCAATCATCTCTCACCTAGAGATTGAGCGGTCAAGAAGGGAGAGAGATCAAAAAATGAGACAAGAATCGAGTGACAGGAGCCAAAGCACCGGTGCGATAGGATATGATGCCTCAAATACCCGATGTTGACAAAATACCCGATGTTATTTTCTTCTAAGTGAGTGTACGGATTCAAGAAAATGAGGAATTTGTCACATTCAAATACCCGATGTTGACAAAATGCAACTATGCAGCTTGGGCGATTAAGATGGAGATATTTATGATGGCACAAGGTGTTTGGGAGGCAATTGAATCACCTGAAACAGTAGATAACCGCAAAGATAAGATGACTTTAGCAGCTATTTATCAAAGTATTGGAGAAGATACGTTGCTACAGTTGGGTGCCAAGAAAATGGCCAAAGAAGCCTGGATCATGTTGAAAAATATGAATCTAGGTGCGGAAATAGTGAAAGAAGTTAGAACGCAGACTCTCTGGCGGGAATTTGAAGCGTTGACGATGGGTGATTCAGAAAGTATTGATGAGTATTTGGAAAACTCACCATTATTGTCAACAAATTGAGAGGCCTCGACAATGCTGTGGATGATATCCAAGTAGTTAAAAAACTTCTACAATCCACCTCGGCAAAGTTTCTTCAAATCACTTCAACGATTGAGGAGTTCAGTGATCTAAAAAAAAATCGGTTGATGAGATTATTGGATCACTCAAGGCACATGAAGAAAGGTTGCAAGGGTTTGGAGAAAAAGATGAAATCGTTCTCCTCACTCGTGCCGAATGGAAGGGACGAGAGAATGTAAAATCCTCAAAGAAAGAAGGGAAGGATCAAAGCAGTTTGAGAGGAGGCAGGGGACGGGGTCATGGAAGATGGAGAGACCGTGGGAGAAGTGACTGGCATCGAAGAGATGAAGGATAGTCACAAACTCAGAAGAAGAAGTTCGACAAAAGTAAAATTAAATGTTACAAGTGTCAGCATATGGGACACTTCGTATCAAAGTGTTCCACAAAAGATGAACAACTCAACTTGATAGAGATGCAAAAGGATGAGGAGTCTTCATTTCTGATGATAGAGGCATGTGAAATTAAAACCACACGTGACAAAGAGCCTAATTTTGTGATGCTGAATGAAACTATAGTGCCGCCACCAGCCAATATTGGAGCTGAAAATTCCTGGTACCTAGATACTAGAGCAAGCAACCACATGTCAGGAGAAAGGAGGGTGTTTCATGAGCTCGACACATCTTTTGTTGGAAAGGTACGTTTCGGTGATAACTCTGTAATAGACATTTGCAGTTGAGTAATAGTGCTCTTCAAATGCAAAATCGATGAGCACTTGATCTCATCGCAAGTCTATTACATACCCAAACTCAAAAGCAATATAATAAGTTTGGGACAATTGGACGAGAGTGAAAATAAAATTGTCATAGAGGACAGTGTGATGAAGATATATGACAGGGCCAAGAGCTTGATTAATATGGTGACCAGACAATCTAACAGATTGTATGTAGCAAAGCTGAAGCTTGCGGATCAGGTGTGTTTAATGACAAATATCAGTAACGATGGTTGGCTCTGGCACGCGAGGTATGGACACTTGAATTTTCACTCTTTAAAACAATTAAATGACAAAAGAATGGTTGAAGGGTTGCCGAAAATCACTTAGGTCAATCAATTCTAGGATGGGTGTTTAATTGGAAAACAACATAGGACTCCTTTTCCGCGAACAACATATCGTGCGAAGGAGTCATTGGATCTCGTCCATGGAGATCTATGTGAACCTATTTCGCCAATGACTTATGGAGGTAACAAATATTTTATGTTACTCGTGGATGATTTTTCACAACTTATGTAGGTATTTTGTTGAAAAACAAGAATGAAACACGGGTGGTATTTAAAAAGTTCAAAATCAGTGTGGAGGTAGAGAAAGGCAAGAAGATGATGAGCTTTAGAATGGACCGTGGAGGAGAGTTCGTATCTACTTCTTTTAAAGACTATTGCGAGAATGAAGACATGAAGAGATTTCTTATTGCACCATTTTCACCACAACAAAATGGCGTAGTAGAAAGGCGTAATCGAACGGTTATAGAGATGGTCATATGTATGTTAAAGAGCAAAGAGATGCTTGCAAAATTTTGGGGAGAAGCTGTCAACACTGCCGTGTATATTCTGAACAGATCGCCAACAAAAGGAGTTGCAGATGGTACATCGTATCAAGCTTGGTTTGACAAGATACCGAAGGTTCATCACTTTAAAATCTTCGTGTGTCTTGCTCATGCCAATAATACATATTCACACCTTCCTAAACTTGTTGATAGGAGTGTGAAGACAATTATGTTGGGATATGAAGATGGAACCAAAGCTTACAAACTATTGAATCCACAGAAGAACAGAATTATGGTGAGTAGGGATGTGAGGTTCGAAGAGGAGAAAAAGTGGTATTGGGAAGAAATCACAAACAGTGATGATGAACAAAGAGAAACTTTCACTATTCAAATTTCAGAAAGAAAGGAGAGGAATATTGAACAAATCGAAGTTAATCTAGATGAAAGGCAAAGGAAAAATTCGTCCTCAACTTTATCAACGTCAGACAGTACCTCAAATGCATCATCATCAAGCTTGTCGAATCCGAAAAAGTTCAGATCTCTAGAAGATATTTATAGAGAAATGAACGAAGCAGAGGAGAAAGCAGTGGGCCTTTGTTTTCTTTCTATAGAGAAGCCAACCTCATATGAGGAAGCTGCTAAGAATGAAAACGGGAGGAATGCCATGAAGTTTGAAATTCTCTCCATTGAAAAGAATAGAATGTGGGAACTCGCAAATTTTTTTGAAAAATCATAAAACAATCGGCATCAAATGGATTTTCAAATTAAAGAAAAATTTAAATAGAGAGATCATGAAACATAAGGCGAGACTCGTGACAAAGGGATATGCACAACAGTTTGGTGTAGATTACAATGAAGTATTCGCACCAGTGGCCAGGTTAAAAAAATTGAGATTAATTCTTGCCTATGCAGCAATTAAGAACTGGGAAGTACATCCCATGGATGTGAAGACAACTTTTCTAAATAATGAGTTAGAAGAGGAGGTGTATATTGTTCAACCAGAAGGGTTCGTTGACAGGGAAAATCCAAACATGGTATTAAAACTAAGTAAAGCCTTGTATGGATTAAAACAGGCTCCGAGGGCCTGGAATTTTAAACTTGATCAATGTTTGCAGTCACTTGGTTTTGTTAGATGTCCACAGGAATATGCTCTCTACAAGAAAATTAATAGAGTTGAAGTAATGATAATCAGCATATATGTGGATGACTTAATCATAGTCGGCTCAAACAAACAAGTTACAGCTCAGTTCAAGGAAGAGATGCAACAGAAATTTGAGATGAGCGATCTTGGACTTGGGTATTGAGGTACGACAAAGCAGTGAATCAATCACTTTATGTCAGGCCGGATATGCAAGAAAAATCCTAGAGAAGTTAGGAATGGGGGAGTGCAATCCTTGTTCGATTCCCATGGAACCAAGAATGAAGATGAGCAAACATGGGAATGGAGAACCTGCAGTTGACAAAACACTTTACAGAAGTGTTATTGGAAGCTTACGCTATCTGGTTAATACTCGGACCGACATAGCCTACTCACTTGGTGTGATGAGTAGATACATGAAGGCACCAACAACTTCACATCTCACAGTAGTAAAACAAATATTGAGGTATGTGAAAGATACTCTAAGTTTTGGTTGTGTTTATTAAGAAGCTGTCGAATGTGGAGCTGGTAGGATTTAGCGACAGTGATATGACTGGGGATATTGATGATAGGAAGAGTACAACTGGAGTGTGTACTATTTTGGAGTAAATCCAATAACCTGGGTATCACAAAAGAAGAAAGTGGTGGCTTTATCTTCATGTGAGGCTGAGTATATAGCTGCAACTACTGGAATGTGTCAAGGAGTACGGTTGGGCAGGATTTTGAGTAACATCAGTCAACTGCAAGTAAAACCCAAGCTTAATGTTGATAACAAATCAGCTATAGCGTTGACAAAAAAATCCTGTTTACCATGATCGAAGTAAGCATATTGATACCATGTTCCATTTTATTCAATAATGTGTGCAAACTGAAGCTATTGAACTGAAATATGTAAACACAGATGAACAATTGGCGGATATTTTGACAAAGTCGTTAGCAAGACAATGATTCCTGGAGTTAAGAGAGAAGATTGACTTGAAGAAAGTCGATTCAGCATAGTTAAACAAGTTTAGAGAAGTGATTGTTAGTTATAAACTTGTTTTTTTTTTTTATTTCTTTTGCTTCGTAAGTTTTTGTTAAAAATAGTTGAGTATTTATTTTATTCTTTTGTTTATTTCTGCATAAAAAAAGGTTGGGGATATCATGACCGGAAGAGTGGAAGTAGTGGAAGAGTAGAACTAATTTTTAGGAAGTGGAATTAGTGGAAGGAGTGGCAGCTGATTTGTAGCAAGAAATGTGTTATTTTTTTATTATATAAGGAAAATGGTGTCGAGTTAGTAATACACCACAAAAAGAAGATAAAATTAGTTTGTGTGTCTTTGCTCCTTCTCCCCTTCTGTTATTTTCTTTCAACCACGGCCAATATAATTGGCCGAAGATCAGGATTTAATTGAAGTTCAGCCTGATGTTGTAGTTGGCGAGGTTCAAACGCCATTAGATGTGCAAACACATCATCAAGCATGAGGACTTCACTCTTGGTAGTCATCGAGGTGACGAAGTGATCATAGTCAGGGCCAAGACCAGCGAGAAGATACGTGATCATGTCATCATCTCGCATAGCAGAGCCGCCGGCGGCCAGCTCGGTGGCCAGCCCTTTGATCTTGCGAGAATAATCTGCAGCAGATAGATCGCATTTCTTGGACGTGGCGAGCTCAACAAGGATCTAAACAGTGCGAGCACGAGTTGACGACGAAAACATCCGCTATAGGGTATCCCATGCCTCCTTGGACGTAGTAGCAACAACCACATCGTGAAGAATCTTGTAACGACCCTAAATTTCCACATATCTAGAGTCGTTACAGTTGGTATCAGAGCTCTAGGTTTTAGATTCTGTAGACTAGCCTACGATGTAGGCTTGGCACGCTCCACGGTCCCAACGTCGATGCCCCGTCACCGTCAGGTACCCCTTGCATAAGATAAGAAAAGAGAAACATTTTAAAACTCGCATGCATTTTCATGTTGACATTGCTGAAATGGTTGTGATATTTCACATATTTATTTAAGAGTATATGTGATGTGTTGCATGCTGAGTAATTTTGTCGATAGTATGATATGATGTTTAGCATGATGAATGTTTGCTTCTTTGGCGTTACGATGTATTGTATAGTGTGTATATTGTTATTTATGTATATGCATAGTATTAAGGCCTTAGACTTAAGCAACCTTATATTGGTTTATAGAACCATACCCAGAGGACGAGGAAGAGGAAGGGGAAGAGGAAGGGGAAGAGGAAGAGAAAGACGAGGATGGGGGCAACCCCGTCATAGAGAAGTAGGACGAGGTGTGGCAGTAGAGGGCCCACCTCAAGAAAGATCAGAGACTGGGTCGGTAACAGTTACGCCACCCCTAGTCTTACCACCAGTTGAGCTACCTTCTCTAGCTCCACTACAAGCTGAGCCTCCACCACCAGTAGAACCTCCACCACAAGTAGAACCTCCACCCCAGCCTACCCTACCACTCCAAGTCGCACCTGAAGCTGCACCCCCAGCGGGTGGAGTAGATGCTAATACTAAGTTAATGTGTGACTCCATCCAAACCCTAATTCAAACCTTGGTAACCACTCAGCAAGCCAACCTACAACAGGCCCAGGAACAAGCCCAAGCACAGGCCCAAGCACAGGCGTTGGCACAGGCACAGGTACAGGCACAGGCACAGGCCACTGCTCAGGCCAATGTCCCAGTAAACCCTCCACAACCTGTTAGATGTTCAAACTGGATAAGGGATTTCAAGAGATACGACCCTCGACCATTCACTGGTTCCTTAGTAGACCCCATAGAAGCCCAAATGTGGATTGCAGCAGTGGAAACAACCTTTGAGACTATGGAGTGCCCAGAGAACCAAAAGGTTGCATGTGCAACCTTCGTTCTACAAAAGGACGCAGAGATATGGTGGAGAGATAACAACACCCTTCTTAACCCAGAAGAGGGACCGATGAACTGGGAACGATTTAAGGAGGCCTTCCTTGAAGAATATTATCCTAAGTCAGAGCGACTTAAAAGACAGCAGGAGTTCGCCCACCTGGTACAAGGCGGACTCACAGTGGAGAAGTACAACCGAGAGTTTAAGAGACTCAAGAGATTTGCACCGTCCATGGTGGACACTGAGGAAAAGATGACAGAGAAATTTGTATTGGGTTTGGAATCAAGAATCCGCCGGATGTTAGATGCGTTCAACCCAAAGACCTATGAGGAAGCCTTGAGAACTGCCAAGGCTTTAGAGAAACCAAAGGATGAGAAATGACGTGAAGAGCCAGTTATAATTGGGCAGAAGCGTCCTCATGAATCAAGAGGCTCTGACCGTCCACCACNTGCCAAGGCTTTAGAGAAACCAAAGGATGAGAAACGACGTGAAGAGCCAGTCATAGTTGGGCAGAAGCGTCCTCATGAATCAGGAGGCTCTGACTGTCCACCACCAGCACGTAGGCACCGTTCCAATAACAGACCCGCTCCTAGATGGGATGAGCGACGCCCTCCCCGACGTACTGACAGGAACCCCAGGAATCAAGANGGAATCAAGATGGTTCCAGAGGGAGGAGAGAGGAAGGGTGCACTATCTGTGGAAGACTACACGGTGGGAGGTGCATGGATGGCAGTCGAGCGTGTTATAGATGTGGTCAAGAGGGGCACATCGTCGTGAACTACACGGCTGAAAACGCTGCAGCACAAGCAAACCCGCCTAGAGTAGTAGAGCANGGGTTCAATTAGAACCCTTATTGCATGAAATGTCTGTAAGCACCCCTGCGGGGGTAGACTTAGTATCTAGGGATAGAGTAAAGGATGACCAAGTAATCATAGGGAACCAAACTTTAAGCGTTGACCTGATGGTGGTAAACATGACAGATTTCGACGTTATACTAGGCATAGATTGGCTAGCTGAAAACCGAGCTAGTATAGACTGTCGCAAAAAGAAAGTAAAATTTTTACCACCGACAGGACCTACCTTTAAATTTAAAGGCACAAGTACCGGGATTACCCCCAAGGTAGTCTCAATGATGAAAGCAAAGAGATTAGTCCAACGAGGTGATGGGCTATATTAGCATGTGTTGTAGACGTAAGAGAAAAAGAAAAGACCCTAGTAAACGTGCCAATAGTAAACGAGTTCCCGGATGTATTTCCAGACGACTTACCTAGAATACCCCTTCCCGAGCGGTCGACTTCGTCATCGAACTTGAGCCGGGGACTGGGCCTATTTCCAAAGCACCCTATTGCATGGCGCCAGCAGAATTGAAGGAACTCAAGGCGCAATTGCAAGACGTACTAGATAAAGGATTCATTCGACCTAGCGTGTCCCCCTAGGGTGCGCCAGTGTTGTTTGTTAAGAAGAAAGATGGATCGATGCGTCTGTGCATCGATTATAGAGAGCTAAACAAGAGAACCATAAAAAACAAATATCCTCTGCCTAGAATAGAAGACTTGTTTGATCAACTCAGAGAGGCAACTGTATTCTCTAAGATAGATCTTCGGTCTGGTTACCACCAAATTAGGATTAATGAAAAAGACGTACCAAAAACAGCGTTTAGGACAAGGTATGGTCAGTACGAGTTCGTAATGATGTCATTTGGCCTCACCAATGCCCCTACTGTGTTTATGGAGTTAATGAACCGGGTATTTAAGGAATACCTAGACATGTTCGTGATTGTGTTCATTGACGACATCCTCATATACTCGAAAATAGACCTAGAGCACGAGGAACACCTCCGAAAAGTCCTAACCACCCTAAGAGAGCACAAGTTGTATGCCAAGTTCTCCAAATGCGAATTTTGGTTACGACAAGTCTCTTTCCTAGGACACGTGGTGTCAAAGAACGGAATATCTGTAGATCCCACCAAGGTCGAAGCGATCACAAAGTGGGAACGCCCAACTACGGTAATGGAAGTAAGGAGTTTCCTAGGATTGGCGGGATACTACCGAAGGTTTGTGCAGGATTTTGCTAAAATATCCTCGCCTTTAACAAGGTTAACAAAAAAAGGGTACCATTTAGATGGGATGATGCTTGTGAGGCAAGCTTCCAGAACCTAAAGAAGAGATTGGTAACCGCTCCGGTACTCATAGTACCCGAGAGCTTAGAAGGATATGTGATCTATAGTGATGCCTCCATGAAAGGACTGGGATGTGTGTTAATGCAACACGGCAAGGTTGTCGCATACGCATCTCGTCAACTTAAGGAATATGAAAAGAACTACCCTACCCACGGCCTAGAGTTGGCCGCTGTAGTGTTCGCGCTGAAAATCTGGCGACATTACCTGTATGGAGAGAAAACCCAAATTTTTACCGACCACAAAAGTTTGAAATACTTCTTCACCCAGAAAGAGTTAAATATGAGGCAGAGGAGGTGGTTAGAATTGGTGAAGGATTATGATGTAGATATCCAGTACCACCCTGGAAAAGCAAATGTGGTCGCGGATTTCTTGAGTAGGAAGACGGTCCACTCGTCGGCCCTCATTACGAGGGAAGTAAGGGTACAAAGAGAGTTCGAGCGAGCCAACATAGTTGCAGCGACCAAGGGAGTCATAGCACAGCTTGCCCGTACAACCTACGCTTAGGCAGAAAATTATTACCTCCCAACGAGAGGATCCTAACCTACAGAAAGTCCTAGGACAGCTAGATGAAAGTCCAGTAGATGGATTCTCGAAGTCATCAGATGAAGGACTATTGTATCAGGGACGCTTATGTGTTCCGGCAATAGAAGATTTAAGGAAGGAGATACTGATGGAAGCTTACAACTTGCCATTTGCCATGCATCCAAGAGGTACTAAGATGTACCAAGATTTAAAACAACACTTTTGGTGGAAGAGCATGAAGAGGGATGTGGCCGGGTTTGTGAGCAAGTGCTTAGTTTGTCAACAAGTGAAAGCTCCAAGACAAAAGACGGCGGGGTTGTTACAGCCCCTAAGCATACCAGAGTGGAAGTGGGAAAACATAGCGATGGACTTCATAGTAGGTTTACCCAAAACGCCCAAGGGCTATACAGTGATCTGGGTAGTTGTCGATAGGTTGACCAAGTCGGCACACTTTCTACCTGGGAAGGTTACATATACAGTTGACAATTGGGCACAACTGTATGTGAAAGAAATAGTAAGACTAGATAGATTCCCAGTGTCTATAGTGTCGGATCGGGATCCACGCTTTACGTCAGCGTTTTGGCGCGGACTTCAAAAAGTACTGGGTACCCGCCTCGACTTTAGTACCGCCTTTCACCCTCAAACAGATGGACAAACGGAGCGTTTAAACCAAATTCTAGAGGACATGCTACGCGCTTGCGTACTAGATTTTAAGGAAAGTTGGGATTCCAAACTCCACCTAAAGGAATTTTCGTATAACAACAGTTTCCAAGCAACTATTGGAAATGCACCGTTTGAGGCCCTGTACGGGAAACGGTGTAGGTCCCCACTATGTTGGGACGAGGTAGGAGAGAGAAAGAATTAGTAGGACCCGAGTTGGTTCGACTCACCAATGAGGCTGTCCAGAAAATTCGAGCGAGGATGCGTACCGCTCAAAGTAGACAGAAAAGCTACGCCGATGTAAGGCGTAAAAGCCTGGAGTTTGAGGTAGGAGACCCAATATTCCTCAAGGTGGCACCTATGAAAGGTGTGTTAAGATTCGGACACAAGGGCAAGTTAAATCCTAAATTCATTGGACCATTCGAGATCCTAGTGCGAGTTGGTCCGGTAGCGTATAAGTTAGCCCTACCTCTGTTGGGTTTTATGTCCTAAAACTCATAGTTTGTAAACAAAGATATATTCTATTTTCAATAAAGTTATTATTGTTGTTTATTCAGAAAAAATTGTTATTGAATAAAGTGAACTTTACGATCATTAATCTAAATCCAATAAACTAAGAAC